>NC_088215.1:14008827-14256327 GCF_036934945.1 Oncorhynchus masou masou
CGTGTGTGTGTGTGTGTGTGTGTGTGTGTGTGTGTGTGTGTGTGTGTGCATGCATGCGTGTGTGTGTGTTGTAGTACTACTGCATCTCTGAGGCTACAAGAGATACAGACCGTACTTCTCCCCCACTCCCAGACTAATTACTAAAACTCACATTGATTCATTGACTCAACCATGTGTGGAGAATAGTAGTGCAGTTTTTAATGAATTATAGAGAATAAGGAGAGAGTCAACATTACCTGAAGGTCAAAGAATTTGCTGTATCTCCTGTAGATTATGTGGGAGGTGTTGTCAGAGTATGTGACATTGATGAGATACACCTGTAATGAGAGAAGAGCGCAGGGTTAACACTGTGTTAACACTAATACACACGGCATACCAAGGCAACAACCCCTGCGCTTCAAAGGTCAATGACACGCACATATATCTGTCAAGGTGTAACAGCGGGTGAACATAATGGTGATAAGGTGAATTCACCAATTTGTAAGTCGCTCTGGATAAGAGCGTCTGCCAAATGACTTAAATGTAAATGTAATCTCATTCACATTCTCCACACATTGAACCTCTGCACTTCCTGCCCCAGCCACGAGTTACAATTACAACAGCCATTCCCATTCAAGTGGACGGGGCTTTGTCTGAGGCCCTTTGTTCCTTCCAGTAACTATTTTATATATTTATTTATTTGTACCTTTATTTAACTAGGCAAGTCAGTTAAGAACAAATTCTTATTTTCAATGACGGCCTAGGAACAGTGGGTTAACTGCCTGTTCAGGGGCAGAACGGCAGATTTGTACCTTGTCAGCTCGGGGGTTTGAACTTGCAACCTTCCGGTTACTCGTCCAACGCTCTAACCACTAGGCTACCCTGCCACTAGGCTACCCATCTCCGCTTTAATCTAACATAGGGAAACATGGGAAAGATTTCAAGGAGTCTGGAAGATTCCCATAAGAGAGGTCAGTCAGGAGGGTTGAATGGGTTGGACCTTTATGATGGATATCTACAGAGGAAGTGTTGTGCCAATATACAGTCGGATAATCTGGTGAAATGGCTATTTGAAGTCACAAAATAGCAAGCAACAAACATACGTTTGAAACGTGACTGTTACAAAATATGTATATATATATATTTCACCTTTATTTAACCAGGTTGGCTAGTTGAGAACAAGTTATCATTTGCAACTGCGACCTGGCCAAGATAAAGCATAGCAGTGTGAACAGACAACACAGAGTTACACATGGAGTAAACAATTAACAAGTCAATAACACAGTAGAAAAAAAAGAGAGTCTATATACATTGTGTGCAAAAGGCATGAGGAGGTAGGCAAAATCAAGGCTAACTGCTACTGAACATAGCCTTTCACAGTTCTAATATGCTATAGTACTGAGGACATTGAGGTTAAGTCACAAACAGTAGGATATCTGGTGAAATGGCTATTTGAAGTCACAAAATAGCAAGCAACAAACATAAGTTTGGAACGTGACTGTTAAAATCAAGGCTAACTGCTACTGAACATAGCCTTTCACAGTTCTAATATGTTATAATACTGAGGACATTGAGGTTAAGTCACAAACCTATACCATTGGTCTCAGCTAAACCTCTACTACAAAAACACACAATTTGTTTAAGTTCATAGAGTTTCCATATACTTCACAATCATAAAGCATGTCAAACATGTTTACATCTGGCATTCACTCAAAATCAGGGCTGGCTTCCGGGTTGGATGTGCGCTGTGTTAAGAAGCAGTGCGGCTTGGTTGGGTTCTGTTTCAGAGGATACATGGCTTTCGACCTTCGTCTCTCCGTACGGGAGTTGTAGCGATGAGACAAGATAGTAACTACTAAAAATTCCCCCCCCCCCCCCAAAAAAAGGCCTATGGTTGCACTTTGAGCACTAAATGTTGTCGACTTGTCAATATAGGAGCAATTCACCTCATGAAATATTGCCATCTTCACTATACCTTTAGAGGAAAATCACCTCATGATATGTTGGCCATTGAAAATCAAGATCCCCTTGTGATGTCAGACACAGGTGTTTCCCTAATCCCCTGGCCTACGAGCACAGCGAACCCTCGTCCTAATACATCTTACACACTGGTCCCTGCAGCAACCTGCCAAGAACAGTCATAACAGCCCCAAACGAAAGAGACCTGGCGTAAGAGAATCAGCCACTTGAAACAAGATACACTTCCAAGAACAAAACCCTGTGTTAAAAGGCCTTGTTACTGCTAGAATGACACCGCTATTGCTGACTCGCTTCCAACACCAGTGTTTTCACAATTGTCGCCCATGGAAATGTTACGCTAACATCCAAGCCACTTGGAAGTACGTCATGCTAATGCTAAGCTAATGGCGTGATAGTGACTCCACAGGGTTAGTGTCAGCGGCTTGGTTTGATTTGTATTGTGTTAGCGAGTAGCGGCACCAGCACGAGCCTTTTCACTCCCATGGAAATGTTATGCTAACATCAAAGCCACTGGAAGTCTGTTATGTTATGCTAAGGACCTGTTAGCGACTCCTATGGCGATGGCCACTTGAAGTCTGTCATGCTATGCTATGCTAATGATGTGTTAGTGACTCCATAGGATCACACTTGACTTGCATTGCTGCTGCCAAAGTCAGTGGTACTGGAGGGTTGGTGAATGTATTTACTGGAGTCTTTGAAGAGTCTGTAGTCAGACAGTTAAGTTATTCTGTAAGGACCTCACATGTTGTGTTCCACCTTCAGCGAAGTAGGCTATCCTTTACCAGAAACGCTATACATCACCAAATACTAAAACATATGTTGAGAGCTCAAAGCCGAACGAGAAACTGCATAATGAATCAAAACGGAAAGTGAAACTAAGGGAGACAAGATGAATGAAGAAACTGGTGAATGAATGAGGCCTCAGCAAAGAGTCTGATACTGAGTAAAGACCCCAAATACCCCAAATCTCTTCATGCTATTAGAGCCACATAGATATGGACTTTATCTGACACCATTTCCCTTGGAGGGTCTGGAAGAGCTACGTGCCCGCCTGCACTTGTACTGGTGTGTGTGTGTGTGTGTGTGTGTGTGTGTGTGTGTGTGTGTGTGTGTGTGTGTGTGTGTGTGTGTGTGTGTGTGTGTGTGTGTGTGTGTGTGTGTGTGTGTGTGTGTGTGTACACCTCAAGCAAGTGTGTGTGGGCTTGCCCTGACTTCCAGTGAGTGGGTGTGTAGTTCTATAAATGCTTTTGGCCTGAACGGCATGTTGTCATCCTCCCTCCTCCACCACCCCGATGCCACTTGGCTGCTTAATTTGACCGTGGAGCAAAACCTCTCTGGGATGGGCCAACGGAGGGAGGGAGGGAAGAGGAAGGCAGACACGGACTCAGTTAAAATGATCCCATCCCAACCAGCAGAACAGATGTCCTCAAAGCAACCACAATGGAAAACAGAACTAGCCCATATCCACACCACACACAACCCACGCCCAAAATATCAAGCTTAAACCTAATGCCATTGTCCAACCTAAAATAGACTACATCATCCCTCAGGGAGTGAATGGGATTGAATGTGAGTTAACAGCCTAGTACAGCCCATCACTACCTGAAAGCAAAACAAACCTATACTGTAGGTGTCACCTCAACTATATTTCTGGATTGATATAGGATTAACTGTGAAGAATAGTGCTGTTCGACACCTTGAAAAGTTATTTTTTTCATTGACTCTCAGATGAGGGTAAAAAATTCCAGCAACGTTTTAAAATAGCGTTGCAGGTTGACTCATGGTTCAAGTACAGCCAGTCGTGAGCGGCTGTTGGTCCACACAGCCAAAACACTCTGAATCATTGTTTTAGGGGACCAAACACACACACACACATAAAGTTACTCCCTAGTTGTCAGTTAGAGGGAGTTAGATTTGTTTTCTAATGTTACACAGGTTTAACACATTTGAACAACAGTGTTATAAGAGTGAGTTGTCTTCCCAGCAACAGAAGGTGTGCTGATGGAATCCCAGATGGTGGGTAGTCAAGTGTTGCCGTACCGTTCAAATCAAGATAAATTGCCATACGGTTAGACATTCTTCAATAGTATGCATGTCTGGGCAAATCAAACAATGTTGCAATTTCAAAACAGAAAACAAAAGAGACAATGTAGACAAAACAAAAAGTTTACAACATTTAGAAATAAGTTTATACATTACCCAACATTACCTTTACTGCATAACACCCTCTATTATACTACACTGTAGTTCCTTGGTGTCCACATCACCAACAAACTAACATGGTCGAAGCACACCAAGACAGTCATGAAGAGCGAATGACAAAACCAACTGCACCATCGAGAGCATCCTGATGGGTTGCATCACTGCCTGGTATGGCAGCTGCTCGACCTCCGACCGCAAGGCACTACAGAGGGTAGTGCGTACGGCCCAGTACATCACTGGGGCCAAGCTTCCTGCCATCCAGGACCTCTATACCAGGCGGTGTCAGAGGAAGGCCCTAAAAATTGTCAAAGACCCCAGCCACCCTAGTCATAGACTGTTCTCTCTGCTACCGCACGGCAAGAGGTACCGGAGCACCAGGCCCACAGCTTATTCCCCCAAGCCATAAGACTCCTGAACAGCTAATCAAATGGCTACCCAGACTATTTGCAATGCCTCCCCCTATTTTACGCTGCTGCTTCTCTCTGTTGTTATCTATGCATAGTCCTTTTAATAACTCTACCTACATGTACATATTACCTCAATTACCTCGACTAACCGGTACCCCTTGTATATAGCCTTGCCATTGTTATTTTACAGCTGCTCTTTAATTATCTGTTACTTTTCATTCTTTGACTTGTTCTTGTTTTAAACTGCATTGTTGGTTAGGGGCTTGTAAGTAAGCATTTCACTGTAAGGGGAATGCCGAATAACTGTTGTATTCGGCGCAAGTGACAAATAAAATTGGATTTGGTTGGTACTTGCAGTACTCATAAAACCCAGATTTAACACCATTAAACATTTCCTGCATAATCACTCTTGGCAAATCCAGTCGTAAACCTGTACTGGCTGGCTAGCCCTAGCTTCTAAAGATCAGCTGTTACCATCAGACCCACTTCTTGGTTTGGCAACCGGAACATTTAACAGCTCGATGGGTGGGGGAGATTTATGGAAACAATGGGCCCAACCTAAATCGTAAATCACTATAGCAGACTACGTAATATATCATATAAATAGGAGGTTAAGGTAATTAGTTCGGAGAGAAATGGTGATTCAGTTTATTACTGTTAAATTTAATTAAATATAATAGTTTATTACAATATAATTACATGTATTACTCTCTGGATATCCTGTGACATCAGCAACCGAAAGAAATACAGCAAATATATATTCTATTCTGTTCTATTCCATTTTTATTCAATTCTATTCTTCTGCACTTATGTCAACAGCCAAATTGGTTTGATGAGACATTCAAAAACAAAGAGGGAAAGTACATGCATGGACAAATACAAAGGAATCAAACAAGTTTGTGTCCCAGACACCCAGATCTAGCAAGAGAAAGCCCTTGTTCGTCATCATCTCTTACTGTGATGCAGATGGTTTCAGCTTGGGAGACAGAAGTCTCATTCATGTCCGGCATTTCGGAGAAAGATTAATAAGAGCAAATTGGATCTCTGATTACTTCAATGAATCAACCATGAATCATAGGCTACACATTGCTGTGATTCGCTTAGTTATGGTTTGACAGCTTTTATTCAGCTTTTCACAAATTGCTCACCCTTTTCCACCACATATAGTGACTAGCAACCACAATATAAGACTCTAAATAAACCAAACTACAATAGTTTATGTCTACGAATGGAGAAAATGACTTACTGTCTCTGTAGAACCCTTGTGTTCCCCAGTTTCCCAGTTTAAGAGTGAGGAAGGCTGAGTAGAGGGCTTGGTGGAGCATAGACTGTGGGCCTCGCCACAAAATTACACCGAGCCCCGCCTAAAACACTATACTTAACCTAACTTCTAAAACAGAAAGGCATTATATACTGCTGACCAGATGACTTTCATATGGATTATACGTGGGGATTGAATGAAGTACAAGGATGGAAAAACCATTCGCTTGAGAATAGGTCTAAAGCGAAATCCACTTTCCACAATAATCACAACTAAGCTAATAGAGACAGATTTATAAAACAAACAGGTGAACAAGAGGTTACGGATGACAAGACAGCTTGAAGACGTGTGCATGCGTGTCTGTGGCACCTTAACTGGGGAGGACGGGCTCATGGTAACAGCGTAAATGGACTGGTGTCGAACTCATCAAGCACATGAGTAGAGGAGATCCACACAAGTGGACTACAGGAGGCTGCTGAGGGCGTCTCATCATATCTATGGTATCTCATTCCGTTTCATTCACTCCATTCCAGACATCACCAAGCCTCACTCAGCAGCTTCCCGTGACCCATGTGTGTGTTTCTCCTCTACTCATTCACCAGGTCATAATGTACCAAGAGGACAAAAACCGCCTGCCGTCCAAGTCTAACTTTAACTAGACCAAGGGCTTTGGTTTGGCAGTGGCTCTATGGTGGGAAATCCCTTTAATACAGGTTTGCATAAGCTCTGCCAATATACTGCCCTTGATCGCCCACAAACCCAACCACCCCTCCTAAAACTGTGGTCACTTCCAGTTTTCACATCCTTCGCCTCTCTCTACCTTCTCTACCCCATGGCATAGGAAGTGCAGGCCTCCTTTCTCTCTCTCTTCCTCTCCCTAACCACAGCCTTAGAAAAAAAAGGTGCCATCTAGAACCTAAATGGGTTCTTCAGCTGTCCCCATAGGACAACCCCTTGAAGAACCCTTCTTGGTTCCATGTAAATCTCTGTGGTTCCATGTAGAACCCTTTCCACAGAAGGTTCTAAATGGCACCCAAAAGGGTTCGTTCTGGAACCAAAAAGGGTTCTCCTATGGGGACAGCCGAAGAACCCTTTTGGAACCCTTTTTTCTAAGAGTGCAGCAGCCAACAGGAAACAGGAAGAGAAGGCCTAGACCAGGCAAACAGAAGTTTTTCTGAGAGGGATAAGGAAAAAGCGGAAAAGTGTTGATTCAGCTGTAATTTCCTCCTCTCTCTCTCACTCCCTGCTTTCAGTCTTGTCATGTACAGCAGAACAATCCACACAGAGTTGTTCATTGTATCCTGTTTCAATCAGTACAGCTCGGTTACGCAATTTTAGAGGCCTCACTTTCAAATGGCCACATTGCTAGACGACACACACAGTGAGGTACAGTTGCAGTATACTGTATGGCCAATTTCTCGTGGTAAGGGCAAGGGCTACCATTGCAAGCCCCACATAATGCCCACACTTGTCGTCCGTCTTCGCATCGTGACTCCTGAATGTGTCGACATACAGAAATTACATGGAGCCGGAGGCAATGTTTCATGCGGATTACTGGATATCAAAAGAATGGGATGTGCTACATATTTTATACTGTAAAAATATATATATATATATATATATATATATATATATATATATATATATATATATATAAATAACAGTTTGTACATGTTGGTGATGATTAAGACATGTTGCCTAATAAACATCGCATCTTGTAATAATCTGATTGTTTTATAGGTTGAAGAAGACTTCCCAACTGTTCCATTTACATTTACATTTAAGTCATTTAGCAGACGCTCTTATCCAGAGCGAATAAAGTTATCCAAGGTGACGAGACAACATCTGTCGGTGGTTGAGACATTCAGCAACATGTGTTCAGGGCTCCAGTAACAACATCCACTGATCCCTCCTTTCTATTTGATTTATTTAACCTTTATTTAACCTTTATTTAACCAAGCAAGTCAATTAATGACACATTCTTATTTGTACTGAACAAAATTATAAACACAACATGGAACAATTTGAAAGATTTTACTGCGTTACAGTTCATATAAGGAAATCGGTCAATTGAAATAAATGAATTATGCCCTAATCTATGGATTTCAAATAACTGGAAATACAGATATGCATTTGTTGGTCACTGACACCTTTAAAAAAAAAAGGTGGGGGCATGGATCAGAAAACCAGTTAGTATCTGGTGTGACAACCATTTGACTCATGCAGGGCAACACATCTGCTTGCATAGAGTTTATCAGGCTGTTGATTGTGGCCTTGTTGTCTTCAATAGCTGTGCGAAGTTGCTGGATATTGGCGGAACTAAAAACACGTTGTGGTATACATCCATCCAGAGCATCCCAAACATGCTCAATTGGTGGCATGTCTGCTGATGCAGGCTTTGGAAGAACTGGAACATTTACAGATTTGTTTCAGAACATTAAATTCTCCGGCAACAGCTCTGGTGGACATACCTGCAGTCAGCATGCCAATTGCATGCTCCCTCAAAACATGAGACATCTGTGGCATTGTGCTGTGTAACAAAACTGCACATTTCAGAGTGGACTCTTATTGTCCCCAGTGCAAGGTGCACCTGTGTAATAATAATGCTGTTTAATCAGCTTCTTGATATGCCACACCTGTCAGGTGGATGGATCATCTTGGCAATGCAGAAATGCTCACTAACAGGGATGTAAACAAATTTGTCCACAACATTTTAGAGAAATAAGCTTTTTGTGTTCATGGACATTCCTGGGATCGGCTCATGAAACATGGGACAAACACTTTACATGTTGCGTTCATATTTTTGTTCAGTCTACAATGACGGCCTGACGACTATGTAATACAAAACGGACAACACAGACAGAAGACACTGGCAACAGTACGAATACAAACAGTAGATGTATGCGTGTGTCATTTAAAACCACATGCTTCCTTACAAGGCAACGCAAACTAGTGACATCGGGAGACAATTAGAAACAGCTACATGTCTCAACAACCTGTCCATCTATTTGTCCTTTGAACTCCTCCAGTGACACCAGGTCCTGTAGTTTTATGTTGGCTTGGAGGGAATTCCAAACCTGTCGGCTGAGTAAAGAAAGGACCTTTTTCCACGCTCTGATAAACATTTCGGAACAGTTTGCATGAAACAAGATTGAGATCTGAGCTTGTATGAGTTCTCATTTCGAGCTAGAAGAGAGGATAGATAAAATGGCACACACAATCAAATGTAACACACACACACACCTCCAAGGCCTCTTGTTCAGTGACGGGGCGAGTCTGTGTGAAGTGAACAGAGGACAATGACTTCACTGACGACAGACGTCAGCACATCACCCTGACTCACACACATACAGACACCACTCTCTTTCCTGCTGGACCCTATCGTCGTCAAACTGAGGAAAACAATGTGCCAAGCCTAAAGCCCAGCCTAATAAAAAACCCTTCAGTGTGATTCTCTCAGTGAGCAGTAATCATTCGAAAAACAGAGACCTTTTCACTCAGGTCATCATTCTGTTTTTGATGACTCAATAAATATTTGAGTAGGAAACGACCCCCTGGAGGCCTGTTTTATGATGCTAAACAACAACGAGCACTGCTGGTTCTGACTAAAGGGGCATCCAAAAGGTTTCCAAATGTTGCTGGGTTTATTGAGTAGCGGTGGCTTCATTTGAATAGCAAATACTGCTGGATTGCTACCAGCTCTTTAAACACTCGTCTCACCTGAACAAGAGAGAAGCGGTGTTGTATTTTCTGTGTCTAAGCAGACGTGTCCCCCTGGGTCCGATGACCACTTCACCCCTGACAAAGACTTGTGTCTCATTCCCCTTCTCTCTCTCTCACGCTGTTCTCATAGAATAAGTGTTTCCAGCTGTTTTCACCAACAGAGTGTTGAGATTGGTGGATGGACAGAATCTCTCTCTCTCCCTCCCTCTCGCTCACACACACACACACAAACACACACACAGTCTGGGGATTACTCCCTCCAGTTTCTTCTCACAGTGACTAGCTAGTGGTGATCCCAGGGGCATGGTAGCAACGGAAACTAGGCCAGAGAGAGGCCCGTGAGACTGCACAGCCCCAAAACACAACTGAACACAACACAGGCCTGAGAATCACCAGCAACAACTAACAACGAGCGATACATGTAGTGCCTCTGATGGTTGAGTAGGTCTATGTGGATCGGATGGCTGTTAGTGCATGGTGTTCCTTGCAGGGTGGGTATAATATATGGCCGGGAAGTTATGACATTCCACAAGCCTGCAGGTGTGTAAATCTTAAAAGAGATATTGATGTCTAAGCACACTACAGGACAATTCTGAAAATATAATATAATTGCCTGAGTGCATGATTATTTCAACAGCAACACGCAGTGTTTGAATTGACAACATCTAGTATGATCATATTTAATGAGATTTATAATAACTTGTTTGTTAGCATGTATAGCGGCCCCACGAGTCTGGAGTGTAAATGAGATATTGATTCGTATGCCTGCTGAAGGCAAAGTTCAAAAATATCACTTTCCCAAGAGTACAGTAAGCTGCCTTGAGGGACCCATAGGTAGACTACAGTAGCTCTGTGTTCAATTGTACAACACCGAGGATGACTACTAAACTAATAGATGAGTTTATGATAAACATTTAAGGGTAGTCTATCCAATCATTCACTTTGGCTAATGCCTGCAGTACGGTACTAACAGTGAATCCGTCTAATTAAATTTGTTTTAGCTTGAATCGGCAATAAACTATGTCAGGTCTTATAATATATGCCATTTGGCAGATGTTTTTATCCAAAGCGACTTACAGTCATGCGTGCGCACATTTTACGAACGGGTGGCCCCGGGAATCAAACACACAACCCTGGCGGTGCAAGCGCCATGTTCTACCAACTGAACCACACTGGACAACTTACGTCATAAGTAGTATGTCGTACCACCATTTATGACAAAGGTTGTTATCGTTCTCATGACATAGTCTCGACAGATGTGATATTCTAAGAAACCCCCCTTGATATACCAAACTAGGCTATATTAGTTCCAGTTGAATAATGCATTACAGTTCGGGTTCCCATGTTATTGAAAAAGATACGCCACAGTTATAACCTGTCAACACGTATAGTGTCTGTATTGTCACTAGTTATAACCCTTCTTTATATTCATCGGTTAGGCTATAACACATTCAAATGAATGACTGGAATGACATATATGTTCTAAGAGGCCAGTGCACAGAATATAGCATCTCCTACACAATTTGATAAATGGAGATATTGATTGGCAGACTGACTCAATAACTCATGAATCATTGGCTAGTTTAATCAAAACTGTGATGAGCCGCGATGACTGGTATAGGCTATAAGTGGTGAAACCGTTCACCGTGTATTCTATTCACAAATAGATACAGAATATATGAGGTAGTCATTGTAGTTCGGATTTTGAATGGACCCAGGTAGGTAGATAAAGGGTGGGGGGGTATCCTACTCACGTAATGTTTGGACGGATTGCGCCGCTTCTCCACGTCCACGACTTTTACATCCAACACTGTCCGAAACTGCATCTTGACGTTGGAAATGGCTACAGCGTACACACACAATAAACGCAATATCCCAATTTCTGTAGTAGGCTATAGCCTCTGCAGTTCAAGAAACGTTGAAGAACTCAAAAAGGACATTCATTGATTGGGTTGTCGAGTCTAGCTAATGTTCAGGCGCAAGGAATCAAATGTCTTGGCTTGACGATGCGTAATATACCCAAATGCAGAATATATCATAGTCGCTATCAATTGAGAATCTATCTTTATATGGCTAAAACATTCTGCCCGAAATCCAAAAGGCGAGATCTTCACGTTGGACAACAAGGCAGACTGGCCAGCGGTCGCATGCTGAGAAGGAGGTCACCTCAAATAGGAAAGTGGAGCGAGTTCCTTTGTGTTGGACCACAATACCCTCGGCGAGGGGTGCATACCTGTAGGCTATATAGGGTTGGGGTAGACAAAAAAGCCACCGAATTCACCGCCCAATGCCTCCAGAAGCAAGCAAGGCGCAGAGCAATTCTTTTTTTTGGGGGGGGGGGGTTAGTGGGATGGGCTTGCTTGTCGTGTGATGAAGCACTCGAGGTAAACTGTACTGGAAGGTTGAAGTCCCATTCCAACTCATAGTTTATGGAATGCTTGCATGTAGTTCTGGATATCTTGCCAATGTCTATATGTTTGTATACATTTAGATATGTTGGAAAATATGCGTAATCATTGTAATAATCTTCACACGCTGTAACGCTTCCTTAAAGTGCTCCCAAGAGTGGCTACAATGTAGCTAATGACAAGAATAATGTGAACGTCACACTGCGCTTGGACCATGTAGGGATACTTTTTTTATGGATGTGATTGGTTTCAGCATAACAATTCAATTAGCTCCATTATCAAAAGCATGTATGGTTAAATAGCCATTAAAAAGTCTACAAATAGCTATAACAACCTATTTGTTCCTTAGGCCTATATAGCATAAAGCATTCCATGCCTCGCAGTTTCTTTGACAACGGTGGCAACTGAATCATAAGACGCTATAGGCTGCCCTCATCAATAGCTTGGACGTATGGATACAGATGTTTCAAAGTGGACCAATCAGCGACGGGCTGCATCGCGGTGCATATTAAACGACGAAATACTGCCCCCGTGTGCAAAATGAACATATGCTCCAAGTTGAATTCTAAATCCAGGTATTATACACATCATTTACACAACTTTTGCACATTGAAAAAAATATATATAGTGCACAAAACCGCTTGGTCTGTACTCTTTAAAAACACATTAAATGTACATAGCTCTAGCATGATTGATAGCAACTGATATCTTGAAGATGGCCATGTTAAGTAATAATCAAATGCATTAAGGGTCATATTTATTAGGGCACACTTGTTATATATTTTCCCAACGGAAAACAAAAAACATGCGTTTCTTATTGGACAAGGTCAGATGGTACCTCCCCGTTTCACTCCCATTTCAGACAACTTGTCCCCAGAATGTCTAAGTCAGCGTCAGAGGATAGTGTAATGACTGTCGCTGGTGCTGATGATGTCACTATTACACTCCAGAGCTTTGAGGACCAGCACCAAGGCTGCCTTGCTCACGTTGCGACTGTACCTCTGTCTCACACTGGACAGGATGTGCAGGATGTGGCAACCCTTTCCCTCATCTGGCAACGCGAGAGAAAGACCATCAATACATATTAGAATACACTGGTATAGCACTGGGGGAGCAGTGTATTTATTGTAAAGTACTCTAAATGAGTAAGAAGAGGGGAAATGCCCTTACATTTCTCTCGTCTGCAATCTTCCCCAAGAATGTCTCGGACTGCCATGAGAAGATCCTTGTCCCGTTCCGTTACCTAAAGGGGAGAAATACAGTAGAATCAAGACTTACTTGTGTCATTCCCATATAGCCTTCAGTCACCACAGTAATACAATGAAAGCTCAGTCTCAAAATCTTTCATTCTTGTATGCTGAGCACTTTGCTTGTGTCTCACATCCCATGAGCCTCAGGGTCAATGTGTTTGATGAGCGTCGCATAGCACTTAGTTCCTCTGTGATATCTATCTTCATGTGCTGCTGCTGCTGCTTACATGGTAGACCTCATCCTCACATTTGACCTTGCGGAACACCAAGCCTTCGTCCTGCAGGATCTGAAGGCTCTTCTGGAGTAGCTCCCTGAGCTGTTGGAAAGATGTTGGTGGACCCGATGATGGACCAGCCTCAGGCTCCTAGCATCGAATCAGATTTGAAAAAAATACAGTGAACAACTTAAAAGCTTAAGGATGCCTTCGTAAACCTAAAAATAAGGCCTACATAGATGTTCTACCTGTTCTGATGCCGTCTTCTGAGGTTGTCTGGAGACCAGAGGCTGTAGAAGGTCCTGGACATCATAGGGTCTGAACCTGGTGACTTCTTTCTCTTTCAGGAAGTCCTTCAGGATACGAGTGGCTCTGCCAAGCAGGTAGGAAGCAGAACCACTGCAGGAATACCAAATAAGCCATAAAGATATGCACAAAAACGTCACTAAATCAAAGTTTGAAGAAAATATCATACATAAACAGCCTAAATTATGCTGCACCTCACTGACCAGCAATTGAATACAGCTAAAGAGATTATCAGACCTACCCTTGAATGTTAGGGTTCTGTGCACTGCTGTCCAGATGGAATGGATTATCATAGCACTGTCTGTAGAGCTGAGGAACCTCCATCATCCAGGATATCTGGACCGCCATCACCGGGTCTGACACTTTATCTACAACCAACGAATGGGGGGCATTAGAGATTGTATGGACAACAATAACTCAGGTTTAATAAACCGTGTATAGTTAAGAAATGCAGAAGTGTGTGTGTGTGTGTGTCCATATGCGCATGACCGTGCATGCCTGCGTCTGTGTGACCATATTCATGCGTGTCACCTCTCCACTCACAGTATGTAGAGGCCATTATCTCTCGCTGTTGTCTGGAGGTCTTGACGGGCCCTCTCACCCTGAGCAGTTCTCCTATCTCCAGGTGGGAGCTGCTGCGTTGGGCTTGGAGTAGTTTCTTCAGCTCGCTGGCTGGGTTGAAGTCTTCACGAGCGCTGCTCCCGAAAGACCTCGCCCATACTGAAGATAATACACAGCCAACCGTGAACACGAACAGGGCTGACACACAGCTATAATGAGAATATCTGCACTTACGTGTAGCAGGGTCACCTTGCTCCCTCCACTGTTCATCTTTCCAGCAAAGGCTGTTTATAACACCAGTACCATCATCAACTGTGAAGCAATGATAACAGCAGCCATATTAGATTTACATGGACTCAATATTTGCATGTGGATGTTAGTTTGATATGAGGAGACAAAGTAGGAATATTTCAAACGAATCACTTGAGCTTCACCGTTACCTCCGTAACAGAAGAAGTCTTCTCGCTCTCGCTTGTACACCACAGTCCCGAGCACATCAACTTTGAATATCGGGTGAGAGTTGTAGAAGTATATGCCTAGGTTAGGGGAAGTGAAATGGGTTAGCTTGTGAAGTTGAATAAACATGACAGTGGCATTCATGTTGTCAAAACTGAAGGTAACAGTACCTGACACTTGACAGGGCTCTCTCATATGTAGGATGTCTTTGACATAGAGCCTGTTGAAAGCGTTAAACATTGGGTCCAGTCCCCACAGCATTGAAGGCGGTTCCTCCCAGACACTATCCTCCTCTGGTTCTGTCGCTTCCGGCTGCATACCATCCTAGGCGACTCACTACACGCGATCAAAAACAACCAAAAGTAGCACGCTAACCTACTTAAGAAAGCTTTACTCGTCTCTCCCTCGCTTGGTTAATTTGTTTTGCTTCGTTTTCCCGGGAAATGTTTTGAGATGTGAGCAAATATTTGCACAGCTTCCGCAAAAGTCCGAGTTTCCGGTCACGTGAATAAGAAAATAGAGGAAAATAGAACAGATGAAATAAACCATGCATTTATGTAAACATCTTTTAATCGTGAAGGACGATTATTAATAGATGTAAATGTGGTAAAGACAACAATGTTGAAAAGTTTGCGGCTGTGCGTGCGAGTGCACGTCTCGCATGGGTATCTGGGACATGTCGTTTTAAGCCATTGAATGAGAGAAGAAAGAAACCCATCATTGTATCAGAGACCTAATTATCTCTCATATTGATGCAATTATCAAAATTGAAAATTGTCAATATTAAGGGAAATGTGTTATCCTTTTTAATGAGGCTATATGGCTTTTCTTTCTCGTTCAATTTGACTTAGGATTTACAAAACGTTGCAGGGCTGAACAATAGGCCTGGACTATAAATGTATTGAATAGGCTTCTACAAAAGGTCGTACTCCTTAAAATATTATTTAAATGTTTCCTTTAATTTATGAATCGTTTCTAAACACATAATGCTGGCCTCCAGTGCTGAGGGTGGAAGCAACGCGCTCTAGATGCTCTTTCCTCCACCATCAATCAAGCGTGAAGAAGTGAAAGAACTACAGTTGCGGGCTCATGAACGCGCATTTGACACCAAATCCTCTAGATTACTGGACCCCGTGCCTCGCCAAGGGAAAGAAGATTGTCTTACCATACCAACGGTGTTTTTATTCGCTATATATACATTCAAGTGACGTTGGGGGATCGAATATAACGTTTCATGGAATAGAATTCTTTGGAACGGTCGTTTCTGTATCTTCTCTGTCTCTGCTCTTTGGTTGAGGAAAGAGCCCTGCCGCTTGCGTTGTCAGGCCAGTGTTGGTTGTTCTGAGGAACAACAGTAGCTTCCCGTGCTTACTTTGCACTGTGAAAGTCTATTCTTTGGACGGAAATACAATGCCAGGAGACATCAAAGTGAATGTTGTTGGTGTAAGAATCAACAATAGGCCATGATGTCGGTGGAACTTCGTTTTGTTATGGGATAACTGGGATAATAACGGGTTGATCATCAATCATTTCAGTTGAACAGTATTTGAAATCATTCTGAATTGTCATAATACTGTAACATATTGAATATGCCACCTCAGAGTCTGCTTGACTCACAAGAACACCAAGGGACCTAAGTAAACACAACAGTTCAAGTCCTATGCGGTAGAACGCACGGATGATCTTCGTGCTGCTGGATATTCATTCCTTTGTCAACTGTCTATCGGAAGAAGGCAGGCGTGAAAATGGCATCCTTTTTCAATTTCCGTAAAATCTTTAAATTGGGTGCTGAGAAGAAGAAGAAACAGTATGAGCATGTCCACAGAGACGAGAACCCAGAGGAGATATGGGAGATCATTGGAGAACTGGGGGATGGAGCCTTTGGGAAAGTCTATAAGGTAGGATAGGTCCTTTTTGGGTCATTGTAGACCTCTTCTGATTCATTGTAGCAATGATGATGACATTGTGAACACGTTACATTTTACAGGTTTGAAACCATGTTTCAAGAATCATCAATCATGTCGTGTGTGTGTTCATCTCAGTCCACTCTGCTGTAACCAATTGGAGTAATAAGTCTTACATCGTGTTCCTTGGAATTCTTCCCTCAGGCTACGAATGGAAGTGTTATTTCTTACTCTATGATGAGGACTAAGCCCAACATTGGATTAATGACTGCCATTCTTTTCATTTTGATCAACAATGGCAACTACACTGCCTCCAGTCCACGCACGCACGCACACACACACGCACAGCTATTTCTTCCCGAACTCTGATTGTTAGGCCATTCACAGCAGCCCTAAAACCATGCCAGATCGAGTCCCAATAAAACTGTGGCATTGTTTTCACCGAACTCAATGCATGGGCAGAGCAAAAAGCATTGTTTACATGAGTGACATTGAATGTGATCACCCGTGAGTGGAGGGCCAAAACCAGTAGCTGGGTGCTTTGTCGACGCTATTCCAATTAGCGTGTTTGTTCTTCTGTAGCCACCAGCCTATTTATGGGCATGGTGTAATGGTATAATAATAGCTATCTGGATCCCTACCATGATTGTGCTCTGTTTTCAATTTATTTCTGATCTATTAATAGAACTGTGTGTGTTCAGTTATGGTTTCCAAATCGAACTATTACTTGTTGTAGAGAATCCCATATGCCTTAAGTCAGTTTAGTAACAGATGCCATGTGAAGTTGCCTACTACTACAAACAAACTGTTGGCTGCTCCATGAACAAAGCATAACAACATTTACTCTAAGACTACTCCCAAGAATAGTATATGATGGACCTTTCTGGCATTACTAGAGCTACAACAGGCCAATCGAAGCACATCTGTGGGAAGTACATTTTCCAGTAATATTCTAACGTCCTGGGCGGAGAGGCATCGCTACGATACCAACTGCAATATGCTACAATCTCATGATGTGTCGCCCTATTTGAACCAGCCTCCAAACACCCCATCGATTCTTAGTGAAAGTGAAGTGTGTGTGTGTGTGTGTGCGTCCTGAATATGGATCCATGGTGTGTAATGTGATAATACAGGATAATGTATTGAAATCATTCCGATGGCAGACGTGACCTGAGGAACACACCCAGGTTAAGAGGAAGTGCCATATCACCGCGGACCGCATCCAACACATCCTGCTATGAGACCCGACCGAAACAAACGGCAGAAAGTTCCACGTCAAATGGAATTGGGACTTGTGCTGTGAGGGTTTTCATCCAAGATGTGATAAATACATTTGAAAAAAACTGTCAGTTGGCTGCTTTTAGCTTTTTGCGAAGGTCATGTGAAATCTGATATCAACTCTTCTCTTGACTCCTATTTATGAGAGCAACAACGGGACCCATTCTGTTCTATAATTTCCATTGTCATGAAGCCCCCCCAAAATAACACACTCACTCTAACCTTGGTGCGTCTTCTGCTAATGTCAACAGAAGTCAAGTCTATTCCATTGTCAGAAGCCACCATTTAATAACCCTCTCACTTCTACCTGTGTGTCTCTTAGGCCCAGAACAAGCTAACAGGCATTCTGGCTGCAGCTAAAGTGATCGACACCAAGACGGAGGAGGAGCTGGAGGACTATATGGTAGAGATCGATATCCTGGCCTCCTGCGACCATCACAACATAGTGAAGCTGCTAGACGCCTTCTACTATGACGGCAAGCTATGGGTGAGTAGGGAGGGGCGTTCTCAGTGGAGGCTTGGCTTTGTTAGCGGTGCTGCTGTGACCGTGTATTGATGTTAGTGATGGCTTAAACCCTGAATAGCACAAACTCTTGTCTATTCACCGAAACATTGGTTGTGAGATGGAGTGGTTCATGGAGAATCGGCGAAGACCAGCAGTGTGCATCGGTGTCGTCCTTTGTTGGGGCCTCTTAACTAGGCCGTTGTGAGGACTGACCTGTGTCATGGTTGATCATCAGTACAACGGAAGTTTCATCCTCCTCTCACACCTACGCTACCTTGGTTATCGTCTTCCCAGGTCAAAGTTCAAACTGAGCACCGATACTAGCAGTGTTTATTGTAGTTTATTGCCATATTTGATATGGAAATTCATTTGTGTATTACAGTGTATTATTATATTGCCTTTCTCGACTTCATGACATCACTGAGTGATGTTGTGTCTTTCTGTCACCGCTCAAAATAACTGGAGTCTGTCCATATAACCCTCTCTTTGTGTACACATTGTTCTAGTCCTCACTGGTGGTCACTTCCTGTGAATTTTGATAGGATTTGGGGATCTAGTTTCAGGTTACTTTTCCCAGGGCACCCCTGTGTCCGAAGATAACGGTGAAATAGTTGCATTGTGGTCATGCATATATTAGGACATTTGTGGCACTCAGGGATTGCAAGGAGTAGTTCGATCATATCTAACTAGCTCGTAATAAGGGACCATCTGTTTTGTTTTTGGTGTTCTTGACATAGGACACCTAAAGTGAAACAAGTTATATGGGAATAAAATACAAAATAATACATATAAAACAAAGGCATTTTCACCTTTCATTCAGGAAAAATGGATTCAACAAATAATACATAATATAGCATCTAAATCCACAAGTTCAGTTCGTCTAAGGTGCTACTTGATAGGTTACATACCCAAGCCTCCCAAGAGCTCGAGTCGAAAGCTCCATTGTTTTTTTTTCAAGCTAGGAAATAATATGTGGTATGACACGGTGGCTCCCTGTGTCTCCCTCCCTGCCGACAATAGAAACATAGACATATTATCAGTAATCAGACTCATCAAAAGCTGTGATGATGACATGCAGTATTTGGTGACACTGCAGCTCTGTTGAGTGCTTGGCCCTTTCCTCTCCGTTGTCTGCCGAACAATGGCTTCTAGCCCAATGGCGGTTGTGTATTGATTATTATCTAGGCTTTTTATTTGTATTTTTTATTTATTTTTAACTAGCCAAGTCACTTAAGAACAAATTCTCATTTACAATGACTGTCTAGGAACAGTGGGTTAGGGGCAGAATGACTGAATTTTGCCTAGTCAGCTCGGGGATTTGATCTAGCATCCTTTCGGTTACTGGCCCAGTGCTCTAACCACTAGGCCGCACCTACATGCCGCACCTACATGCCGCTTACATGGTAGCTGGTGTGTAACTAGGTATTAGCACAGGAGCTCTTGCTGTAGATGAAAGACTTGACGTTCTAAAAGGCTGTGGAGAAGGAGTCTGAGGAGAAGGATTTATTGTCTTCCTCGTTTGATATGGCTCTAGTAACGATGTGGTAAAACCACATTATGTTTTTTAAGGGTTAGATTAGTGACCGTAGCCATTTTTACGTTTCATCAATTTCATTTCGCTTCAGTCACACTGAACTCTTTTTACCATGCACATACCCACTTTGCAAGTTAATGTATAGACGAGAGTTAGCCCTGTATATAATGCAGAGTGGCTGTGGAATCCACTTTTCTGCATCCTTCTTCCCGCCATGTGCAGAATTCTCTACTTTGCCCACAGTCTCTGCTCTACTCGTAGACAACAGGCCACTCTGGCGAACGGTGCTCGATTAATAAAGTTAGATCAAAGCTGAATCCATGTCTGCAGGATCACACAATGATGGTATTCTACATAACATAACGCGCCACTATTGTAAAACGTATGCTTTGATTGAAACCAAACATGTGTAGGCTACAGTTTAACACCATCTGCTCTAAAATGTGCTCATGGTACATCATTCAAAACAACACTGTAGGTTACCTCGAAACAACACTGTAGGTTACCTCGAAACAACACTGTAGGTTACCTCGGAACAACACTGTAGGTTACCTCGGAACAACACTGTAGGTTACCTCGGAACAACACTGTAGGTTACCTCGGAACAACACTGTAGGTTACCTCGGAACAACACTGTAGGCTACCTCGGAACAACACTGTAGGCTACCTCGGAACAACACTGTAGGCTACCTCGGAACAACACTGTAGGCTACCTCGGAACAACACTGTAGGCTACCTCGGAACAACACTGAGATCTAGAAGATCTTACAGTGCCTTCGGGAAGTATTCAGACCCTTTGACTTTTTCCACATTTTGTTGGCTACAGCCTTTTTCTAAAATGTATAAATTATTTTTTCTCCCCTTCATCAATCTACACACAATTTCCCATAATGACAAATCAAAAACGTGTTTTTCAAATAAAAAAAACGTAAATATCACATTCAGACCCTTTACTTTGTTGATGCAACTTTTGCAGCGATTACAGCCTTGAGCCTTCTTGGGTATGAGGCTACAAGCTTGGCACACCTGTATATGGGGAGTTTTCCCTTTTTTCTCTGCAGATCCTTTCAAGCTCTGTCAGGTTGGATGGGGAGCGTTGCTGCACAGCTATTTTCAGGTTCCTCCAGAGATGTTCGATCAGGTTCAAGTCCGGGCTCTGGCTGGGCCAATCAAGGACATTCAGAGACTTGTCCCGAAGCCACTCCTGCGTTGTCTTGACTGTGTGCTTAGGGTTGTTGTCCTGTTGGAAAGGGAGCCTTTGTCCCAGTCTGAGGTCCTGAGCGCTCTGGAGACTATTTTCATCAAGGATCTCTCCTGTACTTTGCGCTGTTCATCTTTGCCTCAATCCTGACTAGTCTCCCATTTACCACAGGTGAACTCCAATTAAGTTGTAGAAACATCTCAAGGATGATCAATGGAAACAGGGTGCACCTGAGCTCAATTTCGAGTCTCATAGAAAAGGGTCTGAATACTTATGTATACTTTTGCTTTATCATTTTTGTGTGTAGATTTCTGAGAAATATATATTTAATCCATTTTAGAATAAGGCTGTAATGTAACAAAATGTAGAAGAAAAAGTCAAGGGGTCTGAATACTTTCCAAAGGCACTGTACATGCATATCCCCATGAAACTGATTGAGATCAAAGGGTTGGTATGCAGATGCTTCATGGACTTTTCACCCGTAAAGCTTAAAGAATTATCATTAACGATTGACAGTGAGAAATGTGAATGGAGGGTGACCACAACATTATTTGCGTAAAGGTAGAGAAACATGCGCAGTACGTGACTCAGATCTTCAGCTCTGGGGAAAAGGGACGGACGGGGCTGTTTCCTACGGATCCGCAGACTCGGCCATTCTAATTTCCTCTCCTAACCACAATGTACTTGACCTTAGACTGTTAGGCCTAATCATGGGTCAGATCATATGCCTATTTTTTTCATATGTTGCATATCTTTGTCACACAAACCACAATTTACCTGACCTTTTAACCTTTGGTTAGGACCTTAGCCACACAGCTGCTATCTCAAGAGTTGTGTCCTCCGTCTCTCTTCTACACCGCATGAATGGCTCCTCAGAGGGCTGTGTGTGTGCTGGGAGAGGAAGTCATGGTGACAGCCCGGTCGTTCCTCTCTCCCCCGCCTGTCACTGTAAAGACCCACTGTTTGGCCTATTGTACACTATTGTACATGCAGCTGGACTAAAACAACAGCTCGCCTACCAGTGAAACAGCACCACAAGGGCCTGTATGAATGACAAGACTGTTTCAAGGCTTAGGCTTAGGCGGAGCATACTGTCTTATTTCACAAGAGTTTTGTTGGGTAGAATGGAAGGGTTTTTTTTTGTCAAGTTTTATGTTCGATATGGTTGTAATAAGGCTAAACTAAGAATTGGTTGTTTTTTTGTAAAACATCACAGCACAGTTGAAAGATATATGGAAATCAACTGGATGGTGTTGAGAGATAGATGGGAGGGGTTGAGTGGAGCTGAAGGATGGGACTTAAAAACAAACAAAAATATAATATTTTTTAAATATACTCTGTCCGTAAAATGTATATAGTACGTATAAGCTGGAAGTAGAAGCCTAAGAGTTATTGTCCATTCGTTTAATCCAATTGGGGTGGGAACATAATAAAGGATTTATGTTGTTGTTATATACATACATACAGTTGAACTCTGAAGTTCACATACACTTAGGTTGGAGTCATTAAAACTTGTTTTTCAAGAACTCTACAAATGTCTTTTTAACAAACTATAGTTTTGGCAAGTCGGTTAGGACATCTACTTTGTGCATCACTTATAATTCACTGTATCACAATTCCAGTGGGTCAGAAGTTTACATACACTAAGTTGACTGTGCCTTTAAACAGCTTGGAAAATTCCAGAAAAATATGTCATGGCTTTATAAGCTTCTGATTGACTCAAATTATGTCAATTGGTCTATTGGAGGTGTACCTGTGTATGTATTTCAAGGCCTACCTTCAAACTCAGTGCCTCTTTACTTGACATCACTGATTTCTTTGATTTTCCCATGAAGAAAAAAAATTGTAGACCTCCACAAGTCTGGTTCATCCTTGGGAGCAATTTCCAAATGCTTGAAGGTACCACGTTATCTGTACAAACAATTGTACGCAAGTATAAACACCATGGGACCATGCAGCCGTCATACCGCTCAGGAAGGAGATGCGTTCTGTCTCCTAGAGATGAATGTACTTTGGTGCGAAAAGTGCAAATCAATCCCAGAACAACAGCAAAGGACCTTGGGAAGATGCTGGAGGAAACAGGTACAAAAGTATCTATATCCACAGTAAAACGAGTCCTATATCGACATAACCTGACAGGTCGCTCTGCAGGGAAGAAGCCACTGCTCCAAAACCGCCATAAAAAAGACAGACTACGGTTTGCTATTTCACATGGGAAAAATATCGTACTTTTTGGAGAAATGTCCTCTGGTCTGATGAAACAAAAATGGAACCATTTGGCCATAATGACCATTGTTATGTTAGGAGGCAAAAGAGGCAGGCTTGCAAGCCGAAGAACACCATCCCAACCGTGAAGCACGGGGGTGGCAGCATCATGTTTTGGGGGTGAAATAAAGAAATAAAAGCTGAAAGAAATAATTCTCTCTTATTCTGACATTTAACATTCTTCAAATAAAGTGGTGATCCTAACTGTGTGTGTGTGTGTGATATATATATATATATATATATATCACACATACACAAAATATGGGGGATTGGAAATGATGCAGACAATTACATTGATGGAAGCCACAATCTATCTGCAATATTAAAGATGATCTACCCCCTCTTCTTAGAAAGGTCACACGGGTCATTGTTGCTATAATGATGTTTGACTCTAAACCTCAATAGGTGAACAGGTCAACTTCTCTCTAAATACTATCCAGAATGAGAATAGAGAGTACCTAAAATTTCTCATTGACTGTGTCACATTGAGGAAGTGTGTTTTGTCTCCCTCTTCTTGGCACCTCTCAGCAAATATGTCTTACATTGATTCACTGTCAGTAGCATTTCCCTATTCTACTCAGCCCTAACTAACGTAATTTTTACTGTATTGAGCACAGTAGGGCCGTGGATCACTTTAGCTTGTTATTTAGTTTTTGTTAGCCTAATTGTTTCTCTGTTGTATCCGTAGCGTTAGCAGCATGCTAGGCTAGGTTATATCCCTGATACAGTCCAAAGTCTATTGACGTATCAGGACTATGCTAGTCTAACGATGCTACCTCCCTACACTGAATGCCTCCAAATACCTAGCCTCATCACTGCTTCAGCTCAGGCTAGCCCCCTCCCATCTGAGGCGTGCATGGAAACTCCTAATCCTATTTGGGGAAAGGGCTAAGTTCTGGCTAGCTACACTAGGCTAGGCTGCATGTGTATACTCTGAGAAAGCCTTCAGAGCAAAGCAACAGAATGGCCTCTCTGGCCAATCCTCTTACCTCAGCGGCGCAAAGCAGCCATATTGAGAGCTTCTTGAAACCATTTATGGCTCAGCAGGTGTCATTCACTGAACCTGGGCAGGAGGGGGTTCACTGTTCAACTCACTTTCAGATTGTTTTACACAGCAGGGCCTGTATGCACAAAACGTCTCCGTAGGAGTTCTGATCTAGCATCAGGTCTAATGTCCATATAATCATATTCATCCATTGATCTAAAAGGGAAAACTGATCCTAAATTAGAACTCCTACTCTGAAACACTCTAAGAATACGGCCACAGACCGGGGAGTTTGGTCTTTAAAAGAAGGATACTTTTAAAGTGTTGTTTGGGTATGAAGCAGGTGACGGGGGGGGGGGTTTAGGTATGGAGGGGAGAGGGTTTGCTGGTCCATAGTGGAACAACTTAGGCCTAAGTTATGGATAGGTAGAGTTAAATGTGTTGTGTCTTGATATCATTGAACTTGAGACCCTTTATAAGACCCTTTTGCATTGAATTGTAAGGCTACTGGGTCCAAACAGGACTCCACTGACAAAGACCACGTGTTGTAAATGTATGGTGTGTTTACCTGTTACTGTGGTATTTAAGCTGTTATGGTCTTTTTACCTCATTAGATGAATGCAGTTAGTTTTCTTTAATCGACTACTGCATCTACCGTAACCATTCTTCTCTTGTTTTGCAGATCCTGATAGAGTTCTGTGCGGGTGGAGCGGTGGATGCCGTCATGCTGGGTGAGTCAGTCTTCCTACTTCTAAAGAATGTAATAAGCAGATGAGTGATAAATCGCTGGTAACAATGGTAATGTATTTAACAATATTATGTGACTGAAACGCAATGGATATAACAGTATAGTAACAGTTAACTGATATTGAACTACCAGTGATTAGCACCAACACGATGTAGACCACGTTCATACTACATTGATAAGGTATCAGTATTAACATTCTTCATTGATTCAGTCGTGTGTGTGACTGCGTGTGTGTGTGTGTGTGTGTGTGTGACTGCGTGTGTGTGTGACTGCGTGTGTGTGTGTGACTGCGTGTGTGTGTGTGTGTGTGTGTGACTGCGTGTGTGTGTGTGTGTGTGTGACTGCGTGTGTGTGTGTGCGACTGCGTGTGTGTGTGCGACTGCGTGTGTGTGTGCGACTGCGTGTGTGTGTGCGACTGCGTGTGTGTGTGTGACTGCGTGTGTGTGTGTGACTGCGAGTGTGTGTGTGACTGCGAGTGTGTGTGTGACTGCGAGTGTGTGTGTGACTGCGTGTGTGTGTGTGACTGCGTGTGTGTGTGACTGCGTGTGTGTGTGTGACTGCGTGTGTGTGTGTGTGACTGCGTGTGTGTGTGTGTGTGTGTGACTGCGTGTGTGTGTGTGCGACTGCGTGTGTGTGTGCGACTGCGAGTGTGTGTGTGACTGCGAGTGTGTGTGTGACTGCGAGTGTGTGTGTGACTGCGAGTGTGTGTGTGACTGCGAGTGTGTGTGTGACTGCGAGTGTGTGTGTGACTGCGAGTGTGTGTGTGACTGCGAGTGTGTGTGTGACTGCGTGTGTGTGTGTGTGACTGCGTGTGTGTGTGTGTGACTGCGTGTGTGTGTGACTGTGTGTGTGACTGCGTGTGTGTGTGTGACTGCGTGTGTGTGTGTGACTGCGTGTGTGTGCGTGTGTGTGACTGCGTGAGTGAAACCCAGTGTGTGAGGAGGAATGCTAAGTGTGTGTTTATGTGGCCCCGGTCCCTCAGAGCTAGAGAGGCCCCTGACGGAGCCCCAGATCCGGGTGGTGTGTAAGCAGACCCTCCAGGCCCTCCTCTACCTCCACGACAACAAGGTGATCCACAGAGACCTGAAGGCTGGGAACATCCTGCTATCCCTGAACGGAGACGTCAAACTGGGTAAGAGACTGGGGGAGGGGCTGGGAGTTACCTAACCCAGTGTTTCACAAACCTCTCCCCGGGGACCCGCATCCGTTCCATGTATTAGAACTATTCCACAGCTAGCACACCTGATTCAACTGGTCAACAATCAAACCCTTGGATAGGTGTTTCAGGTGATGTAGTTCAGGGCTACAACAAAATTGTGAAACGTGCATGGGTCCACGAGTAGAGGTTTGAAAACCACTGCCCTAACCAACTACACGTGCTTAACATGTACATTTAGTCCTTTAGTAGAAGACACTATTACAGTCAATGCACACCACTAAGGTAGAATGCATTACCATACACTCTTAGACAAAAGGTTATTCGACTGTCGCTCCACTATTTCCTGGTTGCTAAAATTATAATAGTTTGCCTAATTTCAGTTTGTGACTAAAACAAGCAATGTGTAGAGAAGCATTGTACCATCTAAACCACTGTGAAATATATAATCCCAAATATTGCACAGTGCCTTGAAAAAGTATTTGCCCCCCTTGTAATTTTCTCAATTTTTGCATATTTTTTTATGCTGAATGTTATCGGATCTTCAACCAAAACCTAATATTAGATAAAGGGAACCTGAGTTTACAAATAACCAATAAAATGTATAGTTATTTTATTTCTTTTAATGAACAAAGTTATGCATCAAACAATTCCCCTGTGTGAAAAAGTAGTTTCCCCCTTACACTCAATAACTGGTTGTGCCACCTTTAGCTGCAATGACTGCAACCAACCTTTCAGCATTTGAAGCTGGTGTACAAAACCAAAAGTAAAAGACATAAAAACAAAACATAAGAACGGGAATCATAGAAATAGCACACACAGAACAGATCTACCGCTTCTTAGACTTGCTTTCAATGAGAGCGACAGATTTATAACTCACATTTCTATGTGAATTTGGTTGGTTCACCAAAAAGTTACATATTGCCGCATCTTGGATGTTCGAGAGTGCATCTGTTGGTGCGTTTAGTCAAAAATAAACGTATGATATCACCTCTATGAAACACCAAATATGTTTAGCGCAGATGTGGAAGAAAAAATAGAGGAATAAGGTGGTCTTTGTTTGTTAGGTTTATCATAACATTTATAACACAATATACAGACAGAAATGTTCCATCACGTAATATTGTAGCTGTCATCTACGAATCAGTTATGTCACTCAATTATGGCAATGCTAACTGCCTACAAATCCAGTGCATGTTAGGAAAGCCTGCATGTCATCATTGTTCTGTCATATTGGTACACAGTGAGGGGTTTGCTCCACACAGTAAGCTCCCGACTCATCACGCAGTAGGTTGTGTATTAGGATGAGTCTTAACTTTGTGCCTGTAACAGGCTTGATGTGATAATGCAGTACAAAGTAGGGTTTGTCTCAGTACAGTGACATAACAAAGGTGGCTGTGAAAGTGCCTGTTTGCATGTCAGTGACAGGCAGTGAGAGACTTTGTGGGAAAGATTAATCACACACACACACACACACTCTGCTATAAACAACACATGATGTCATCGTTCAGTTGCACACGTTACATAAAAATAGATGTTTTGTTGTTGCGTGTTTTTCGCGTCGCTAACATGATTACTGTTATGCTTTCGAATAAGCCTGGATTTGGCTGAAGGCCTATATGTATTTGAGAAACCATTGTCTAACTTGTATAGAATGGCTTAGGCCAGGGGTCTTCAACATTTTCTTGGCCAGGGACCCCCTCCCAGGACAGCCAGCGACCCTGGGACCACTATTGTACGTTAGCAAAACAAATGTCACGTCTTATCATCAGGTGAATGATAATGACAAGGGGAAGTTAATAACATGTTTAAATGAATAGATTTGGTGGAGAGTTTTTTTTCATTAGTTTGACCTCCCACATCATATAATCAAAGATGCTGGTAACTAACCCAAGAAACACCAACAGTGTTGTTCCCAATGGGAGAAAAGTAAGCTTAGTGGGCAGAACAAGCCAGGTTTGGGCAGAGCCAAGCATCCACCAGCGCAATCCTATTGTCGCGTTCCAGCATGTATTTGCATATTTCTGTTAGGGAACGCCTAGTCTGTGAACTGAGGGTGTGCAATAACTCAATTTGCTCTTGCCCTCCTAAACAATGCAATTTTTTCGAATTGTTTCTAAAGGGTGTAGTCTACAAAACTTAGTGCACTCTGTTCATAACAGACATTGTAGTTTTTGGAAGAGAACTGTGTTGTTTAATCAAGGAGTAAATTTGTCGAATGTCGGCTCCTCCCACTTCCCGCCCCTGGACTTCCTCATCATTATACGTGTCATTGGAACATCGGAGTGATGGTTGCTGATAATGGGCCTCTGTACGCCTATGTAGATATTCCATCAAAAATCAGCCGTTTTCAACTAAAATAGTCATTCACAACATGAACGATTTCTACACTGTATTTCTGATCAATTTGATGTTATTTTAATGGACAAAAAATGTGCTTTTCTTTCAAAAACAAGCACATTTCTAAGTGACCCCAAACTTTTGAACAGTAGTGTATGCCCTTTAAAAAAAGATTCTGTTGATGCTAGCGATATTAATAAAAACATTTAAGTAAAACCCCAAAAATCTAAATCACTTCAATATATACTGTGTATATATTTGCGGACCCCCTGCAGTACCTCTAGGGGGCCGCGGACCCCAGGGTGAATAACCCTGGCTTAGGTTAATTCTTATGAACAACACGTTGTACCCTAGTTGCTAACAGCAGCACTGTTTCCCATCGGTGTTTCAGCTGATTTTGGTGTTTCGGCCAAAAATACCAAAACACTACAGAGGAGAGACTCTTTCATCGGGACGCCATACTGGTGAGTCAAACATGAAAACCTGTCATATTGTTGTAATTCATCAAACTACTTTTTCTCCCCATTCTTCTGAATTGACCAGTCAACTTGATATACTTTTTGAAATGATACAATTACACATTTCCACACTATTCGTTTAATTTCCATTCCCATTTCTTCTAATATATTTTGTCCCGTTTTCATTGGTCATTCATATTTCACTGAAACATTTAATATCCTCTGATTGGTACTTTTTTATCCATTCTTCCCAGGATGGCCCCGGAGGTGGTGATGTGTGAGACGTTTAAGGACCGTCCGTATGACTACAAGGCTGACATCTGGTCCCTGGGGGTGACTCTGATCGAGATGGCCCAGATTGAGCCTCCCAACCACGAGATGAACCCAATGAGAGTCCTGCTGAAAATAGCCAAGGCCGATCCACCTACCCTGATGCAGCCGTCGCGCTGGTAAGTCTGGCGCGTCAGTCAGTGATGTGGCAGCCTGGCAGACAAGTTATTTCTGTCTAGGTTTGGCCTCAGGAACCCTCAATTAAATGGGAAGGAAGAAATGCCCTAGTGATGCGCTGTCACAATGTTCCTCTTCTTGCACTTTCTTGCCTAGAGAGATTGTATCACTAATTCACTCCTCTCTGCACCTGCTATATCTGTTGAGATGGTTTTACCTACTCTAATTTACCTCAATGCCTTTGAGAGGAATACATGACACTGTTTAATTGTAACCCATTTTCAATGTTGTAGCTATTACAAGTGATCTCCATTCACTCTCTTCAGGTCTCCCGAGTTCAGTGATTTCCTAAGAAAGTGTCTCGATAAGAATGTGGACAACAGATGGAATGTGGCACAACTTCTACAGGTAATGGTGACACACCTGTTTCCCCCTTTTGCCCTCACTTTCCCCTTTGTTCCCTCACCCGAGCTCCTCTTCTCCTCACCCCACCTCCTGCTGTTCCCCCCGCCCCCTAGCACAGCACTCCTCTTCAATCCATCCCACGGCCACCTGTCAAATTAAATACATGGCCATATTGGCCCTGATCATGATCCGATAGCTACTCAGCCGGTGCATCTAAGGTACATCTGTGTCAGCCAGGTACCTGGTGTGCTAGCTAGCGCGCTAACGACACTTACTTATCCCCTCTGCGCCTCCGTCAGCACAACAGGCTTTTCTTTCCGAAAGGGTTTAAAGAGCGACCGCCAAGCTAGACAGAATGACGTCCAGACAGACAGTAAGAAGATATGGTGTACGGAGGACATGAACACACGTGAGCTCAGTGTGGGACAGTACAACAGGAGTATCGTTGGTATCGTTTACCAAAAGCCCAAAAAGGCCGTGAAAATGCAGAACAGTAGTCCACCACCGACGAGCGTGTTGATAGCGAAGAAGCTGCAAATTCTTAGGCCGGCGGTTGATTATGTTCAGCGGGTGTCCTGGCAAAAGAAGGACAAGGTAAGACTTTGGTTTTGTTGTTTGGAAAAGGGATGCATTATGACTGCAGTACCCGTACAGTAGGGACGACCGTGTGTTTTGTTGTTTGGAAAAGGGATGCATTATGACTGCAGTACCCGTACAGTAGGGAAGACCGTGTGCTTTGTTGTTTGGAAAAGGGATGCATTATGACTGCAGTACCCGTACAGTAGGGAAGACCGTGTGTTTTGTTGTTTGGAAAAGGGATGCATTATGACTGCAGTACCCATACAGTAGGGGAGACCGTGTGCTTTGTTGTTTGGAAAAGGGATGCATTATGACTGCAGTACCCGTACAGTAGGGAAGACCATGTGTTTTGTTGTTTGGAAAAGGGATGCATTATGACTGCAGTACCCGTACAGTAGGGAAGACCGTGTGTTTTGTTGTTTGGAAAAGGGATGCATTATGACTGCAGTACCCGTACAGTAGGGAAGACCGTGTGCTTTGTTGTTTGGAAAAGGGATGCATTATGACTGCAGTACCCGTACAGTAGGGAAGACGGGGGCTTTGTTGTTTGGAAAAGGGATGCATTATGACTGCAGTACCCGTACAGTAGGGAAGACCGTGTGTTTTGTTGTTTGGAAAAGGGATGCATTATGACTGCAGTACCCGTACAGTAGGGAAGACCGTGTGTTTTGTTGTTTGGAAAAGGGATGCATTATGACTGCAGTACCCGTACAGTAGGGAAGACGTGTGCTTTGTTGTTTGGAAAAGGGATGCATTATGACTGCAGTACCCGTACAGTAGGGAAGACCGTGTGTTTTGTTGTTTGGAAAAGGGATGCATTATGACTGCAGTACCCGTACAGTAGGGAAGACCGTGTGCTTTGTTGTTTGGAAAAGGGATGCATTATGACTGCAGTACCCGTACAGTAGGGAAGACCGTGTGTTTTGTTGTTTGGAAAAGGGATGCATTATGACTGCAGTACCCGTACAGTAGGAAAGACCGTGTGCTTTGTTGTTTGGAAAAGGGATGCATTATGACTGCAGTACCCGTACAGTAGGGAAGACGGGGGCTTTGTTGTTTGGAAAAGGGATGCATTATGACTGCAGTACCCGTACAGTAGGGAAGACCGTGTGTTTTGTTGTTTGGAAAAGGGATGCATTATGACTGCAGTACCCGTACAGTAGGGAAGACCGTGTGCTTTGTTGTTTGGAAAAGGGATGCATTATGACTGCAGTACCCGTACAGTAGGGAAGACCGTGTGTTTTGTTGTTTGGAAAAGGGATGCATTATGACTGCAGTACCCGTACAGTAGGGAAGACCGTGTGTTTTGTCTATTAATCAGGTGGTTATGAAGATTGTACTTCACATTTTTTGACTAAATATACACTGAGCGTTCAAAACATTAGGAACACCTTCCTAATGTTGAGTTGCACCCCATTTTGCCCTCAACAGCCTCAACTCAGAGGCATGGATTACAAGGTTTAGGAAGCATTCCACAGGGATGCTGGCCCATGTTGATTCCAATGCTTCCCACAGTTATGTCAAGTTGTCTGGATGGCCTTTGAGTGGTAGACCATTCTTTATTCACTGTTGAGTGTGGAAAAACCCAGCAGCATTGCAGTTCTTGACGCACTCAAACTGGTGTGCCTGGCACCTACTACCATACCCTGTTCAAAGGCATTTAAATGTTTTGTCTTGCCCATTCACCCGCTGAATGGCAGACATACACAATCCATGTCTCAATTGTCTCAAGGCTTCAAAACCGTTCTTTAACCGGTCTCCTTCCCTTCATCGACACTGATTGAAGTGGATTTAACCGGTGACATCAATTTATTTATTTATTTATTTCACCTTTATTTAACCAGGTAGGCAAGTTGAGAACAAGTTCTCATTTACAATTACGACCTGGCCAAGATAAAGCAAAGCAGTTCGACACATACAACGACACAGAGTTACACACGGAGTAAAACAAACATACAGTCAATAATACAGTACTTATCAGTCAGCAAATGAGGTGAGATAAGGGAGGTAAAAGGCAACAACAAAAAAGGCCATGGTGGCAAAGTAAATACAATATAGCAAGTAAAACACTGGAATGGTAGATTTGCAGTAGAAGAATGTGCAAAGTAGAAATAAAAATAATTGGGTGCAAATGAGCAAAATAAATTAATAAAATAAATACAGTAGGGAAAGAGGTAGTTGTTTGGGCTAAATTATAGGCGGGCTATGTACAGGTGCAGTAATCTGTGAGCTGCTCTGACAGTTGGTGTTTAAAGCTAGTGAGGGAGATAAGTGTTTCCAGTTTCAGAGATTTTTGTAGTTCGTTCCAGTCATTGGCAGCAGAGAACTGGAAGGAGAGGCGGCCAAAGAAAGATTTGGTTTTGGGGGTGACCAGAGAGATATACCTGCTGGAGCCCGTGCTACAGATGGGTGATGCTATGGTGACCAGCGAGCAGGGGGGACTTTACCTAGCAGGGTCTTGTAGATGACATGGAGCCAGTGGGTTTGGCAACGAGTATGAAGCGAGGGACAGCCAACGAGAGCGTACAGGTCGCAATGGTGGGTAGTATATGGGGCTTTGGTGACAAAACGGATTGCACTGTGATAGACTACATCCAATTTGTTGAGTAGGGTATTGGAGGCTATTTTGTAAATGACATCGCCGAAGTTGGGGATTGGTAGGATGGTCAGTTTTACAAGGGTATGTTTGGCAGCATGAGTGAAGGATGCTTTGTTGCGAAATAGGAAGCCAATTCTAGATTTAACTTTGGATTGGAGATGTTTGATGTGGGTCTGGAAGGAGAGTTTACAGTTTAACCAGACACCTAGGTATTTGTAGTTGTCCACGTAGAGCCGTCCAGAGTAGTGATGTTGGACAGGCGGGCAGGTGCAGGCAGCGATCAGTTGAAGAGCATGCATTTAGTTTTACTTCTATTTAAGAGCAATTGGAGGCCACGGAAGGAGAGTTGTATGGCATTGGAGCTTGCCTGGAGGGTTGTTAACACAGTGTCCAAAGAAGGGCCAGAAGTATACAGAATGGTGTCGTCTGCGTAGAGGTGGATCAGAGACTCATCAGCAGCAAGAGCAACATCATTGATGTATACAGAGAAGAGAGTCGGTCCAAGAATTGAACCCTGTGGCACCCCCATAGAGACTGCCAGAAGTCCGGACAGCAGACCCTCCGATTTGACACACTGAACTCTATCAGAGAAGTAGTTGGTGAACCAGGCGAGGCAATCATTTGAGAAACCAAGGCTGTCGAGTCTGCCGATGAGGATGTGGTGATTGACAGAGTCGAAAGCCTTGGCCAGATCAATGAATACGGCTGCACAGTAATGTTTCTTATCGATGGCAGTTAAGATATCGTTTAGGACCTTGAGCGTGGCTGAGGTGCACCCATGACCAGCTCTGAAACCGGATTGCATAGCAGAGAAGGTATAGTGAGATTCGAAATGGTCAGTAATCTGTTTGCTGACTTGGCTTTTGAAGACCTTAGAAAGGCAGGGTAGGATAGATATAGGCCTGTAGCAGTTTGGGTCAAGAGTGACCCCCCCCTTTGAAGAGGGGGATGACCGCAGCTGCTTTCCAATCTTTGGGAATCTCAGAAGACACGAAAGAGAGGTTGGACAGGCTAGTAATAGATAATTTTAGAAAGAAAGGGTCCAGATTGTCTAGCCCAGCTGATTTGTAGGGTAAGGGATCATAGCTTTCAGCTGGATTCACCTGGCCAGTTTGTCAGGTTTTGTACACTCAGTGTATTTTTCTTTAAATCTTGATTTGTGTGATGTCTCAATTGCACTTCTTTGACTGCAATATTGAAATTGCACAAATATTAATGTTCTCTTTTTAGGTGCAATGTAAGTAGTACACTTCAAGGGGACATAATAGTCTTTATATCTAAGAGTGTTCTCAATGTTGTGCATCTTTCTCTTTTTTTTATTGTTGCAGCATCCATTTTTGAGTACTGTGACAGACAGCAGACCGTTGAGGGAGCTGATCGCTGAAGCAAAGGCTGAGGTTTACGAGGAGATTGAGGATCACAAGGAGGAAGAAGAGGAGGAGGATGGCGAGACACAACGGGTATGTCACACCACAGACAGCTCAGTTAGGAAAAGAACCAGATGAGAGTGTGAAACGCTATAGATGGACAGTGTGTATTCTTCTGTGGTCTTCATCCTTCATTATAAAGAACAGTCTGTGCTGACTTGACAAAAATAAGGAAAGTGAGTGGCTATTGGTTAGAAGGATGTATTTAGAATCTTCTATTATTTGAATATGCTAATCTAGACATGATCTGTTGATTATTTTGAACCTACATTTTGATTTTCATCACGCCTTCTTCAGGGTCACAAACGTGCGCCGTCCGATGCCAGTGTTGCCAGCACGGAGGATGAGAAACTCCCTCAGTCTCCCTCAGCCTCCATCCTGGAGTCTTTACCGGAGAAGGCTGAACCGGTTATCCCGACACCACAGATTGTTGAAAAGGTCCCTGAACCAAGCGTCGCCAAGCCAGAGGAAAACCTGGTTGTGGACACGGGCTCCGTCGAGGAGCCTGCTGTCCCTGCAGAAGTGGAGAAAATGGATGAGACCCTTGGTGTTCCAATGAATGGAGAGGCAACAGAAGCCAGTGAGAAACCAGTAGAGGTGACGGAAGAGGAGGAGAAGGTTCCAGAAAGAACAGAGGTTTCCCCAACAGAAGCCAGTGAGAAACCAGTAGAGGTGACGGAAGAGGAGGAGAAGGTTCCAGAAAGAACAAAGGTTTCCCCAACAGAAGCCAGTGAGAAACCAGTAGAGGTGATGGAAGAGGAGGAGAAGGTTCCAGAAAGAACAGAGGTTTCCCCAACAGAGGCCAGTGAGAAACCAGTAGAGGTGACGGAAGAGGAGGAGAAGGTTCCAGAAAGAACAAAGGTTTCCCCAACAGAAGCCAGTGAGAAACCAGTAGAGGTGATGGAAGAGGAGGAGAAGGTTCCAGAAATAACAGAGGTTTCCCCAACAGAACCCAGTGAGATGGCTTCTTCAGACCCAGCTGAGAAACCAGCAGAGCCCCAACCAGAAGGAACCGTTTCCAATGCTGAAGTCACCATAGGGGACAAGGAGATGGAGCAACTGGCCATATCCAATCAAGATGAAAAGGAAGTGGACACAGCTGAGGTCCAGACGAATGAGATCACTGCAGAAGGGTCAGAGGCCAAGGAAGAGCCAACAGAAGGCAAGATGGAAGTTGAGGAAGAACCAGCCAACGAGGAGCCTAGCAGGGAAGCAAAGGTTACCGTGACAACCCCAGAGGAGACTAAGGTGGACGACAAACTCACACCTGCATCTTCAGCGGTCTGGACAAAGGAGGAAGGAGATAAAGAGAGAGTGGAGTATAAGCCAACTGCGGAGACAGGGACTCCAGTGAAGTCTAAGGATGAGAAGGAGAGGGATTCGGACTCTGGGAGTAGTTCTGCTGCAGATAACGGCAGCATAGACATGAACCTGTCCATCTCCAGCTTCCTGACCAAAACCAAGGAGCCAGGACCCCTCTCCATACAGGTACGGCATCACAATACACTCTCTTTAGAGAATGTCTTTGATCAAATCCATTGGTAATAGCTAAGAAATCCAGTAATAACCCTCATGAATACACCATTTGTAAATGCTTCTTACATTATTATCGGTGTTATAAATGCTTAAGAATTGTAATGTTTATAATGACCGCTTTATCCCATAAAGTTGTCCAACTACAGTATATTGATGGTATATTTATTGTCACCATTTTTGTTTTTCAGGACACCAAGCGCCAGAAGAAGACACTGAAGAAGACCCGTAGGTTCGTGGTGGATGGAGTCGAGGTTAGCGTGACGACGTCGAAGATCATCACCGACAATGACACCAAGAACGAGGAGATGAGGTTCCTCAGGTAAAGATTTGTTTGCAGGAATTAGCACATTGAGCATTATGCATTGAAATATATGCCAATACTATGCACGGATATAATCCATCTCTCCCGCGGTATAAAGCTCAAGCTTAGGCTCTAACTGAACTGAATGAACTAGCGAATGTAGCTATTTTAGTATATTGTGTGTACAAAACATTAGGACCGCCTTCCTAATATTGCGTCGCACCCCCTTTTGACCTCAGCTCATTTGCATATCAAAGTACTACTGAGCCGCCGCGTGCATCGAGATGTCTTGTTATATAATGTTTTCATTGGTCTCCATTGCTTTGGGTTGGTTAATCTCCTTTTGGAGAAACGGTGTTCCTCTCTCACGGTCCCCCCCCTCCTCCTCTCCCAGGCGTCAGGAGCTGAGGGAGTTGCGTCTCCTGCAGAAAGAGGAACAGAGGGCCCAGCAGCAGCTCAGCAATAAACTGCAGCAGCAGAAAGAGCAGATAAGCCGCCGTTTCGAACAGGAGACGACCGTGAGTCACTATCCTTTTCTTGTCAACGCCTCAGTGGGAGGTGCTTTGAGACCTATCGACAGGTACCATGTAGTACTGCAATTGCATGTAGTGCTGTGGTACTATAATTGCCTGTTCGTGACCCTGGCCCCAGTCATCCTGTGTCCAACCTAGCACAGTGACAGAAGGTTGCCGACTGGTGTGGTCACAACCAATCCCGAAGGAGCATGCTGAACCACACACGGCTCTGAAACAGTAAGCTGAATTAGCCCAGTAAGACCAGTTAGTCCCTGCCCAGTATTACAGAGGTATGTCCCGTCCACACCACACCACAGCTTCCATGTGCCTTTTGCTCCTGTTACGTCATTACTTATTTCTGGACGAGGTAAATCCTTCTGTATGTCAGTCAAACTGCCACTCACAGTTTAGACGGAGACTGAGTCCACTAAGCCAGCTAGTAAATCCAAGGCAAACGGGATGCCATTGAAATGCCATGGCTTTCTGTAATATGCCAGTCATTCATTGATGACCAGTGTTTGGATACCAGTTCTATTTCTAGTGAAAGGGACGAGCTGACACCGAATCAAAATGACGTCCTCATTCTGCAGAGTAAGAAGCGCCACTACGACCAGGAAGTGGAGAACCTGGAGAGACAGCAGAAGCAGACCATCGAGAGGCTGGAGCAGGAGCACACCAACCGGCTGAGGGACGAGGCCAAGCGCATCAAGGCCGAGCAGGACAAGGAGCTGTCCAAGTTCCAGAACATGCTCAAGAACCGCAAGAAAGAGGTAAGGAAGTAGAGGGCAGTGTGTGTTAGTGTTGCACGGTATACCCAAACGTCAGGACTTTTTCTATACTAGAACATGAAAAACGGTTCAGTGCTAGAATTTTTGGTACTTTCGGTTCTTCTATCAAATGTGTCTCACGTCGTTTACTGATTGAGAGAGGATCAAGTCTGTCTATCAGCACAGCCAATGTCCACTTATAGCGTGAGAGCACTGTGCCTGCTCCACTTACCCATTGCTAACTGTAGTCTGTCCTGAAGAACCAATGCTCACACTGGGAGTCTGAGCTGCATCATGTTAGCTCCCCACTCATACTGACTCTAGTCTGTCCTGCTCTAAGTGTCTGGGCTGTATCATGTTAGCTCCCCACTCATACTGACTCTAGTCTGTCCTGCTCTAAGTGTCTGAGCTGTATCATGTTAGCTCCCCACTCATACTGACTCTAGTCTGTCCTGCTCTAAGTGTCTGGGCTGTATCATGCTAGCTCCCCACTCATACTGACTCTAGTCTGTCCTGCTCTAAGTGTCTGGGCTGTATCATGTTAGCTCCCCACTCATACTGACTCTAGTCTGTCCTGCTCTAAGTGTCTGGGCTGTATCATGTTAGCTCCCCACTCATACTGACTCTAGTCTGTCCTGCTCTAAGTGTCTGGGCTGTATCATGCTAGCTCCCCACTCATACTGACTCTAGTCTGTCCTGCTCTAAGTGTCTGGGCTGTATCATGTTAGCTCCCCACTCATACTGACTCTAGTCTGTCCTGCTCTAAGTGTCTGGGCTGTATCATGTTAGCTCCCCACTCATACTGACTCTAGTCTGTCCTGCTCTAAGTGTCTGGGCTGTATCATGTTAGCTCCCCACTCATACTGACTCTAGTCTGTCCTGCTCTAAGTGTCTGGGCTGTATCATGTTAGCTCCCCACTCATACTGACTGTAGTCTGTCCTGCTCTAAGTGTCTGGGCTGTATCATGTTAGCTCCCCACTCATACTGACTGTAGTCTGTCCTGCTCTAAGTGTCTGGGCTGTATCATGTTAGCTCCCCACTCATACTGACTCTAGTCTGTCCTGCTCTAAGTGTCTGGGCTGTATCATGTTAGCTCCTCACTCATACTGACTCTAGTCTGTCCTGCTCTAAGTGTCTGGGCTGTATCATGTTAGCTCCTCACTCATACTGACTCTAGTCTGTCCTGCTCTAAGTGTCTGGGCTGTATCATGTTAGCTCCTCACTCATACTGACTCTAGTCTGTCCTGCTCTAAGTGTCTGGGCTGTATCATGTTAGCTCCTCACTCATACTGACTCTAGTCTGTCCTGCTCTAAGTGTCTGGGCTGTATCATGTTAGCTCCCCACTCATACTGACTCTAGTCTGTCCTGCTCTAAGTGTCTGGGCTGTATCATGCTAGCTCCCCACTCATACTGACTCTAGTCTGTCCTGCTCTAAGTGTCTGGGCTGTATCATGTTAGCTCCCCACTCATACTGACTCTAGTCTGTCCTGCTCTAAGTTTCTGGGCTGTATCATGTTAGCTCCCCACTCATACTGACTGTAGTCTGTCCTGCTCTAAGTGTCTGGGCTGTATCATGTTAGCTCCCCACTCATACTGACTCTAGTCTGTCCTGCTCTAAGTGTCTGGGCTGTATCATGCTAGCTCCCCACTCATACTGACTCTAGTCTGTCCTGCTCTAAGTGTCTGGGCTGTATCATGTTAGCTCCCCACTCATACTGACTCTAGTCTGTCCTGCTCTAAGTGTCTGGGCTGTATCATGTTAGCTCCCCACTCATACTGACTCTAGTCTGTCCTGCTCTAAGTGTCTGGGCTGTATCATGTTAGCTCCCCACTCATACTGACTCTAGTCTGTCCTGCTCTAAGTGTCTGGGCTGTATCATGTTAGCTCCCCACTCATACTGACTCTAGTCTGTCCTGCTCTAAGTGTCTGGGCTGTATCATGTTAGCTCCTCACTCATACTGACTCTAGTCTGTCCTGCTCTAAGTGTCTGGGCTGTATCATGTTAGCTCCCCACTCATACTGACTGTAGTCTGTCCTGCTCTAAGTGTCTGGGCTGTATCATGTTAGCTCCCCACTCATACTGACTCTAGTCTGTCCTGCTCTAAGTGTCTGAGCTGTATCATGTTAGCTCCCCACTCATACTGACTCTAGTCTGTCCTGCTCTAAGTGTCTGAGCTGTATCATGTTAGCTCCCCACTCATACTGACTCTAGTCTGTCCTGCTCTAAGTGTCTGGGCTGTATCATGTTAGCTCCCCACTCATACTGACTGTAGTCTGTCCTGCTCTAAGTGTCTGGGCTGTATCATGTTAGCTCCCCACTCATACTGACTCTAGTCTGTCCTGCTCTAAGTGTCTGGGCTGTATCATGTTAGCTCCCCACTCATACTGACTCTAGTCTGTCCTGCTCTAAGTGTCTGGGCTGTATCATGTTAGCTCCCCACTCATACTGACTCTAGTCTGTCCTGCTCTAAGTGTCTGGGCTGTATCATGCTAGCTCCCCACTCATACTGACTCTAGTCTGTCCTGCTCTAAGTGTCTGGGCTGTATCATGTTAGCTCCCCACTCATACTGACTCTAGTCTGTCCTGCTCTAAGTGTCTGGGCTGTATCATGTTAGCTCCTCACTCATACTGACTCTAGTCTGTCCTGCTCTAAGTGTCTGGGCTGTATCATGTTAGCTCCCCACTCATACTGACTCTAGTCTGTCCTGCTCTAAGTGTCTGGGCTGTATCATGTTAGCTCCCCACTCATACTGACTCTAGTCTGTCCTGCTCTAAGTGTCTGGGCTGTATCATGCTAGCTCCCCACTCATACTGACTGTAGTCTGTCCTGCTCTAAGTGTCTGGGCTGCATCATGTTAGCTCCCCACTCATACTGACTCTAGTCTGTCCTGCTCTAAGTGTCTGGGCTGTATCATGCTAGCTCCCCACTCATACTGACTGTAGTCTGTCCTGCTCTAAGTGTCTGGGCTGTATCATGTTAGCTCCCCACTCATACTGACTCTAGTCTGTCCTGCTCTAAGCGTCTGGGCTGTATCATGCTAGCTCCTCACTCACGCTGCGCAGAAGTTAACACACTTGAATAATGCAACACAGCACGTAGAAATTGAGCAACTGTTAATTACTGTTCGCAAAACAATGTCCATTACAGGCTAGAACACTTTACAATGTAATAAGATCACTTTTTTCGCTTCCAGCTTTGTAGGCTAACTTTCCTTGCTAGCTTACAGCTGAAGTCCACATCAATTCACCACCCTAGTACTTTGTTTGTGATAATAATGCAAACCATAATGCAACACATGCCGATATCAAAGCTGATTTGTCACCAAAAACCACACGGTCGTTGCCAAACACGCTATTCATTCACTTGGTCTCCCTCGCCTCGGGTCTCTCCTGTCACTGTGTTTGAGTGACGTCATTAAGTGTTAAAGACACAGCGCACACGTTTATAAAAGTAGATATTGCTTCTGCCATGCAAATGTTGTTGATCAGTACAACAAAACAAGGCCACGAATGGAAGGGAAATGGATTGTTTGTCATCTGTTACCACGTTAAATCAGCCAAAACAAGCACTCACTCCCAGGGCCTGATTTTATACAGGTGCTTAAAGGGGCCGATTCCTCGGAGCCCAAGCACATAAGGGGCCCAAAAGGCAGAGCCATTTAAAAAAAATATATATAAGGGGGTTAGGGTTAATTGATTCATTAACGCATGCATGGCTATCTGGATCAAGTGCCATTCTGTACATTTGGCAATGCGCCTTTTTTTAGCCTTGGTATCGTTTCTGATATTGAGTATCGTGATGGTATCAAGTACCATGATACTAAACCTGGAATCGTTATCAAAGTCACATTTTTGGTATCATGACAACACTAGTGTGTGTGTGTGTGTGTGGTATGTGTGTGTGTGGTATGTGAATGTTGTAACTGATGCTGTAAAGGTCTGGCTGTGTGTGTGCTTGCGGTGTACAGTACATTTGTGGAAAAGAAACATGTTGATCCGTCATAGATTAGACTAAGCAGAGGTTGGACTCTCATTGGCTGTCTGTGATTTGCAGGATTGTTTTCACTACAATGTCTTGCTGTTACATTTGACCTTTTAGTCATTTAGCAGACTATCTTATCCAGAACAACTTACAGTCGCCTTAAGATAGCTTGGTGAGAATATCACCGTTGTCGCAAGTACATTTTTCCTCAGTAAAGAAGCTATCAACAAAGTCAGTGCTGGCAGGACAAGACGACAAGGAATAGTTGTCTTTTCAACAACAACAACACTTATTGACAGACAAAAATATACTAAGCTACTCTTGCAGGGATTAGTTGTTTTCCCAGGCTATCGATGAGCTCTGTTGAGCTGGATCACTAAAAGGGGTTTTAATATGCATGATGTACTGTTGAACTGGATCACTAAAAGGGGTTAATATGCATGATGTACTGTTGAACTGGATCACTAAAAGTAGTTAATATGCATGATGTACTGTTGAACTGGATCACTAAAAGTAGTTAATATGCATGATGTACTGTTGAACGGGATCACTAAAAGGGGTTTTAATATGCATGATGTACTGTTGAACTGGATCACTAAAAGGGGTTAATATGCATGATGTACTGTTGAACTGGATCACTAAAAGGGGTTAATATGCATGATGTACTGTTGAGCTGGATCACTAAAAGGGGTTTTAATATGCATGATGTACTGTTGAACTGGATCACTAAAAGGGGTTAATATGCATGATGTACTGTTGAACTGGATCACTAAAAGTAGTTAATATGCATGATGTACTGTTGAACTGGATCACTAAAAGTAGTTAATATGCATGATGTACTGTTGAACTGGATCACTAAAAGTAGTTAATATGCATGATGTACTGTTGAACTGGATCACTAAAAGGGGTTAATATGCATGATGTACTGTTGAACTGGATCACTAAAAGGGGTTAATATGCATGATGTACTGTTGAACTGGATCACTAAAAGTAGTTAATATACATGATGTACTGTTGAACTGGATCACTAAAAGGGGTTAATATGCATGATGTACTGTTGAACTGGATCACTAAAAGTAGTTAATATGCATGATGTACTGTTGAACTGGATCACTAAAAGGGGTTAATATGCATGATGTACTGTTGAACTGGATCACTAAAAGTAGTTAATATGCATGATGTACTGTTGAACTGGATCACTAAAAGTAGTTAATATGCATGATGTACTGTTGAACTGGATCACTAAAAGTAGTTAATATGCATGATGTACTGTTGAACTGGATCACTAAAAGTAGTTAATATGCATGATGTACTGTTGAACTGGATCACTAAAAGGGGTTAATATGCATGATGTACTGTTGAACTGGATCACTAAAAGGGGTTAATATGCATGATGTACTGTTGAACTGGATCACTAAAAGTAGTTAATATGCATGATGTACTGTTGAACTGGATCACTAAAAGGGGTTAATATGCATGATGTACTGTTGAACTGGATCACTAAAAGGGGTTTTAATATGCATGATGTACTGTTGAACTGGATCACTAAAAGGGGTTAATATGCATGATGTACTGTTGAACTGGATCACTAAAAGTAGTTAATATGCATGATGTACTGTTGAACTGGATCACTAAAAGTAGTTAATATGCATGATGTACTGTTGAACTGGATCACTAAAAGTAGTTAATATGCATGATGTACTGTTGAACTGGATCACTAAAAGGGGTTAATATGCATGATGTACTGTTGAACTGGATCACTAAAAGGGGTTTTAATATGCATGATGTACTGTTGAACTGGATCACTAAAAGTAGCTAATATGCATGATGTACTGTTGGACTGGATCACTAAAAGGGGTTAATATGCATGATGTACTGTTGAACTGGATCACTAAAAGTAGTTAATATGCATGATGTACTGTTGAACTGGATCACTAAAAGGGGTTAATATGCATGATGTACTGTTGAACTGGATCACTAAAAGGGGTTAATATGCATGATGTACTGTTGAACTGGATCACTAAAAGGGGTTTTAATATGCATGATGTACTGTTGAACTGGATCACTAAAAGGGGTTAATATGCATGATGTACTGTTGAACTGGATCACTAAAAGGGGTTAATATGCATGATGTACTGTTGAACTGGATCACTAAAAGGGGTTAATATGCATGATGTACTGTTGAACTGGATCACTAAAAGGGGTTTTAATATGCATGATGTACTGTTGAACTGGATCACTAAAAGGGGTTAATATGCATGATGTACTGTTGAACCGGATCACTAAAAGTAGTTAATATACATGCATTGGCGACATCATGCCACAAGAAATGAGTCTTTGTAAACTATTCTTATTTTCAATATCTTACGTTTCACAGGGCAGTTAAGTCCAGCTGACAAAGGTGATATATTCTCAATCTTGTTTGGAAGGGGTTTCCTTGTTTAGCTTTGACAGTCATGTGAATGTTTTCGATGGTTATCCATGTGCACCCCAGTTCGTCCTCGGTATTAATCCCATAGTGTGCCATCGTAAGAGGATAGCCCAATCAACACGACAATCCAATGCCTATTTAGAGCAGTTAGCGTTTTACTGACACACCCGTGTTTTACAGTAGATCTCTCTCTCATTGGGTTTATATAACCTGTGTCTAAATCGGGCTGAAACGGTCACTTCTCATCACCGGAACCCAGATCTGTAGCCTATGTGCTGTATCCAAATGATTCTGACCGTATAGTCCGTGATGTTGATTTATGTAGCGCACGCATACAAATCTGGCGCCAGGCGACTTCTCATAGACTTTGGCTAATGAGTTGAAACACAAATCCATATCAAAGCCTTGTTGTTGTGTCTGTGTTGTTTCTGCTGTCACTGTGGTGTGTTTGTTTGTGGGCTGCCTCCTGCCATAGTTCAAACAGGAAATGCGACTCACGCCCAGGCACAGGAGAAACGCTATCGTGAAACGGGGGAAAAAGGACATAATCACAACTCCACGTGAAGAGGTAGTTTGTTGTGGGAAAACTGTTGGTGTGGCTTTCCTACTTGGACTGTCCCTTCAATGTCAGTCTACTATTCTTCTGTTGGCTGCTTTCAAGACCGCTGTCATTTAGCCCCTTTGGGAATTTTTGGGCTCCTCCTTTTTTTTTCTTTTTTTTTTACTTGTCTTTTGTGTGGTTTGTTTTTGGTTGAAAATAGAGTTTATGTATGTATTATTTTACAGTCGATCATTTTCATTCAAAACTAATCAAGTAGGCTTACAGTAAGTTACAGTATAGTCCAACACTATTGATGTGTTTTCTAACAATCCACCCACCTGTGAATCACAGTGGAACACATTGCCTGTATGTAACGGGGGTGTAACAGTGTGTCGGTGTAATGGTTAACTTAGCCAGCAATGTTTATGGATGAGTGGCTGATGATTAGTAGACTATTATCTGTTGTGGTCTACAATGTGTGGCCCAGGTTACTGTGCTGTATGGAGCCTGAGTGCCAGTCTGCTTGTGCACCATTGCCAACTCCTTTTCCCTTACGGTCATGCATGATAACGAGTGTTGGCAGTAATGCAACAAACAGATTGGCATTCAGGCTACATGTTATGATTTAATAGAGTACAGGTCTAATCTGTTGTGATCGACAGGGAGTGGCCCAGGGTATGATTCAATCTTTTCAGTTGTCCTCCTGCACTCTCTTCAACGCCCCCATGCAGGATGTAAGTAGTAAGATGCCCCCCCCCTTGGTTTGAAATGTGTTCTCTTCCTGCTCTCTCACATGGCAGTAGATTCACTCACTGACTTTGAGACGGCAGAGTTTATATCTGTGTGTGTGTGTGTGTGTGTGTGTGTGTGTGTGTGTGTGTGTGATGCGATGCTTTGTGGGCCTTCTCCTTTCCTTAACCTGGACTGATCAATATGCGGAGGGCTGGTTCAAAGGGAATGCAGCAGTATTCTATTTTGGGATTTGGCCGACACATTTCTGTAGAGGAGATGTCATCAACACTGAACTTAGCATTTCAATCAACCTGGAACTTAGCAATGAAAAAACAACATTCACAGTGCATTGCCCATAAAACGAATCAATTCCGCCAGTCGACGTCCGGTGCTCTACGTTTTCGATGACCCAGCACATCTAGTCCGTCTAGTCTACTTCCTGTCGCCACATTGTTGCCGGCTTCCACAGTGTGGTACATTAACTCAAGCCATACCTATCCCCAGGTAAACTCTTTAAAAGTATATATAGTAGTCCATAGTCCAGACCCCATACAGTAGGGTAAACATCAACAAGCTAGACCTGTCTGCCAGCCTCAATACTCTAAGGTGACTCCCTCGTGCTGTTGGAGTCGACTGGGGGAACGAGAGCAGTTGAGGTGAGGTGAAGACAGCCATTCCAGATTGACGGACAGACACGTGTTGTTTGGCATCTTCAGCCTGTGGTTTCTGTTTGCCGTGCGGTTGGTTACGGTTGGTTTGAATCTCTCTTCTGTTCTTCTCTTAAACTGTACCGACACAGTTCTCTCCTGGTGTTTCTTCATTTACTCAAGTGACATTGTAGGCCTGGTTTTAGAGCTGTACTGGCAATCTGAGTAAGTGTAACAACTAATCAACTAACTAAGAAATGACAGCGTGTTCTGTGACTCCTGGTGCGTTTCGGTTCTGTGAATTTGGTCTCAGTTGGCCTGCTAATGGCCTTTTCATTTGACTAAATCACTCTCTTTCTCTCTTCTTCTGTCTGGATCACACAGTGTATAGCAGAGGTACTCACCTCTGACCCTAAGAGGTCAGAAGCCTGCTGGTTTTCTGTTCTGCTTGACAATGAATTGCAAACACCTGGTGTCCCAGGTCTAAATAAGTTCTCAATTAGAGGGGAACAATGGAAAAAATGCAGTGGAACTGGCTTGGAGGTCCAGAGTTGCGTTTGAGAGGCATATAGAGACTCTTCACTTATCCAGCTGTCTTTCCCTCTTCTTCCTCAGGAGCAGGAGTTCCTGCAGAAACAGCAGCAGGAGCTGGACTGTGCCCTGAAGAAGATCATCCAGCAACACAAACACGAGCTGGCCACCATCGAGAGAGACTGTCTCAACCACAAACAACAGCTCCTCAGAGGTGACGATGCATCTCTCGGCGTGACACAGACTATAGTTAGGTACTCAGTCATAGCACCTTTCAGAGGGGAGAAACCGACCACAAACAGAAGATGTGTGAGCTGCAAGTAGCACAGATGCACATTGCAGTAGGATAGATACAGTACCTTACAAAGGTCAGAGTCACCACATAGTAACACAGTCTATCCTAGCCGCTATCACCAGCGTACTTAAAAGAAATATGGTAAAGCTTACTGTATGTGTGTGAGATGGAAACCGCAAACCCACAGTGACACGGTTAATAACTGAAAACAGAAGCTCTACAGAGTTCAACCTAAGGCCCCACCAGGCCTTGACTCTAGTTGAGCCATAAGACACGGGAGGGGGGGGTATATGGCCAATATTATGCACGACACAACACGGAGTGCCTGGACACAACCCTTAGCCATGGTATATTGACCATATACCACAAACCCTGAGCTGCCTTATTGCTATTATAGACTGGTTACCAATGTAAAAATACATGTTTTAGGAAACCCGTGGTATACTGTCTGATTTACCACGGCTTTCAGCCAATCAGCATGCAGGGTTCGAACCACCCAGTTTATAATACCTATTAATGCTGAGAATTTAACATGAACGGAACAGCAGCCCACTAACCCTGCCTGGTCAGATTCCAGTCATCCCATATACACAACAGCTTACAGAAAAAGCTACACAGAAATGTTCACACGCTGTAGGCTTCGATGACTTGCTGATTTGAATGGTATGAACCATGTTAGAAAGGGGAAGAAAATGAACGTCTGAAGGAAGTGTCTCACAAACACATTCCAAGCTAACCAGTTAGTCAAATCTAGTGACTTGTTTTTTGTTGTTGTTGGGTGCCAAGATTCGTCAACCTCAAATACAAAGGAATACAGATGAAAGATGTGATTACAATGGCGGGGTATTGATTCTGGTAATAATATGCTGAACTTCCGTGTAATGCAGTGTTTCCTTGTACTGAGTTTGTGTGTTTTGCTCCTGGCAGCACGGGAAGCAGCAATGTGGGAGCTGGAAGAGCGTCACCTACAGGAGAAACACCAGTTGTTTAAACAACAGCTGAAAGACCAGTACTTCATGCAGAGACACCAGCTGCTCAAGAGACACGAGAAGGTACAGTACAGCTTCCAGACAGACAAACAGCTGATTCAGGATCAGATCTCATAAGCCTAGTCCTGAACAGAACCACTAGGAGCAAAATACCTGAACAGTTTGGGGGATAAAGTGAGGCATAATACTGAATGACTAGTTTTGACTCATAACATCTTGGATCAGATTGGAAATATGCCTGGGTATATCTGTTTCTGCATTCAACAATAATGCGTCATTGTTTTGCCAAATGCGGACTGAGTAATGTTGACAAGGCAACTACATGCCTAACACTTTGGCAACCCTTCTAATATCTCATATCTCATTTCTATGGAAGCTAATGATCTGTTTCTGCCCCCCCCTACCACCTCACCCCCCCCCTCCCAACATCACCTCCCTCCCCCTCCCTCGCTCTCTCTCTTTCTCTCGCTCTCTCTCGCTCTCTCTCGCTCTCTCTCGCTCTCTCTCGCTCTCGCTCGCTCTCTCTGTCTCTGTGTCTCCTGTCTGTCGCTCTCTGTCTGTCGCTCTCTCTGTCTGTCGCTCTCTCTGTCTCTGTGTCCCCTCTGTCTGTCGCTCTGTCTGTTGCTCTCTGTCTGTCTGTCGCTCTCTCTCTGTCCCTGTGTCTCCTCTCTCTCTGTCTGTCGCTCTCTTGTCTGTTGCTCTCTCTCTTGTCTGTTGCTCTCTCTCTTGTCTGTTGCTCTCTCTCTTGTCTGTTGCTCTCTCTCTTGTCTGTTGCTCTCTCTCTTGTCTGTCTCTCTCTCTTGTCTGGCTCTGTCTGTCTGTCTGTCTGTCTGTCTCTGTCTGTCTGTCTGTCTCTGTCTGTCTGGCTCTGTCTGTCTGTCTGTCTGTCTGTCTGTCTCTGTCTGTCTGTCTGTCTGTCTGTCTGGCTCTGTCTCTGTCTGGCTCTGTCTGTCTGGCTCTGTCTCTGTCTGGCTCTGTCTGGTCTGTCGCTCTGTCTGGTCTGTCGCTCTGTCTGGTCTGTCGCTCTGTCTGGTCTCTCTGTCTGTCGCTCTGTCTGGTCTGTCTGTCGCTCTCTCTGGTCTGTCTGTCCCTCTCTCTGGTCTGTCTGTCGCTCTCTCTTGTCTGTCTGTCGCTCTCTCTTGTCTGTCTGTCGCTCTCTCTTGTCTGTCTGTCGCTCTCTCTTGTCTGTCTGTCTCTCTTGTCTGGCTCTGTCTTGTCTGTCTGGCTCTGTCTCTCTGTCTGGCTCTCTGTCTGTCTGGCTCTCTGTCTGTCTGGCTCTGTCTCTCTGTCTGGCTCTCTGTCTGTCTGGCTCTCTGTCTGTCTGGCTCTGTCTTGTCTGTCTGGCTCTGTCTTGTCTGTCTGGCTCTGTCTTGTCTGTCTGGCTCTGTCTGTCTGGCTCTGTCTGTCTGGCTCTGTCTTGTCTGTCTGGCTCTGTCTGTCTGGCTCTGTCTTGTCTGTCGCTCTGTCTTGTCTGTCGCTCTGTCTTGTCTGTCGCTCTCTCATCTGTCTCGTCTGTCTGTCTGTCGCTCTCTCATCTGTCTCGTCTGTCTGTCTGTTTCTCTCTCTTGTCTGTCTGTCTGTCTCTCTTGTCTGTCTCTCTCTCTCTTGTCTGTCTGTCTGTCTCTCTCTCTCTTGTCTGTCTGTCTGTCTCTCTCTCTCTTTTTCTGTCTGTCTGTCTCTCTCTCTCTTTTTCTGTCTGTCTGTCTCTCTCTTGTCTGTCTGTCTCTCTCTCTCTTGTCTGTCTGTCTGTCTGTCTGTCTGTCTCTCTCTCTCTTGTCTGTCTCTCTCTCTCTTGTCTGTCTGTCTCTCTCTCTCGTCTGTCTGTCTCTCTCTCTTGTCTCTCTCTCTTGTCTGTCTCTCTGTGTGTGTGTGTGTATGTAGGAGATGGAGCAGATGCAGCGCTACAACCAGCGTCTGATTGAGGAGATGAAGAACAGGCAGACACAGGAGAGGGCCCGCTTACCCAAGATCCAGCGCAGCGAGGCCAAGACACGCATGGCCATGTTCAAGAAGAGCCTCCGAATCACTGGAGGCCCCATCACACCCGAGCAGGAGAGGGAGAAGGTCAAACAGGTGAGAGATAAAGGTCAAAGAACACATAACTGAGTGGAAACCTATATATTTAGATGTTATTTTCAAAGTATAATCACATCAAATTTTATTGGACACATGCACATATTTAGCAGATGTTATTATGGGTGTAGCGAAATGCTCGTGTTCCTAGCTCCAACAGAGCAGTAGTATCTAACAATTTACAATAATACACACAATCTAAAAGTAAAAGAATGGAATTAGGACGAGCAATGTTGGAGTGGCATTGACTAAATACAGTAGCATAGAATACAGTGTATACATATGAGATGAGTGAAGCAGTATGTAAACACTATTAAAGTGACTAGTGTTCCATTATTAAAGTGGCCAGTGATTCCATGTCTATGTATATAGGGCAGCAGCCTCTATGATGCCGGGTTGAGTAACCAGGTGGTAGCTGGCTAGTGATGGCTATTTAACAGTCTGATGGCCTTGAGATAGAAGCTGTTTTTCGGTCTCTCGGTCCCCTCTTTGATGCACCTGTACTGACCTCGCCTTATGGATGATAGCGGGGTGAACAGGCCGTGACTCAGGTGGTTGACGTCCTTGATGATATTTTTGGCCTTCCTGTGACATCGGGTGCTGTAGGTGTCCTGGAGGGCAGGTAGTTTGCCCCCGGTGGTGCGTTGGACAGACCGCACCACCCTCTGGAGATCCCTGCGGTTGCGGGCGGTGCAGTTGCCGTACCAGGCGGTGATACAGCCCGACAGGATGCTCTCATTTGTTTATCTGTAAACATTTGTCAGGGTCTTAGGGGCCAAGCCAAAGATCTTCAGCCTCCTGAGGTTGAAGAGGCTCTGTTACGCCTTCTTCACCACACTGTCTGTGTGGGTGAACCATTTTAGATTGTCAGTGATGTGTACGCCGAGGACCTTGAAGCTTTCCACCTTCTCCACTGGGGTTCTGTCTGTGGATGGGGGCGTGTTCCCTCTGCTGTTTCCTGAAGTCCACTCCACCAGGGCCCTCACCTCCTCCCTGTAGGCTGTCTCGCCGTTGTTGGTAATCAGGCCTACCACTGTTGTCCTCTGCAAACTTGATGATTGAGTTGAAAGCGTGTGTGGCCACGCAGTCATGGGTGAACAGGGAGTACAGGAGGGGGCTGAGCACACCCTTGTGTTGTTTCCAACCTTCACCACCTGGGGGCAGCCCGTCAGCAAGTCCAGGACCCAGTTGCACAGGGCGGGGTTCAGACCCAGGGCCCCAAGCTTAATGATAAGCATGGAGGATACTATGGTGTTGAAGGCTGAGCTATAGTCAATGAACAGCATTCTTACGTAGGTATTCTTCTTGTCCAGATGGGATAGGACAGTGCGATGGCGATTGCGTCATCTGTGGATCTATTGGGGCGGTAAGAAAACTGAAGTGGGTCTAATGTGTCAGGTAAGGTAGAGGTAATATGATCCTTGACTAGTCTCTCAAAGCACTTCATGATGACAGAAGTGAGTCATTTAGTTCAGTTATCTTTTCTTTCTTGGGTACAGGGACAATGGTGGACATCTTGAAGCAAGTGGGGACAGCAGACTGGTATAGGGAGAGATTGAATATGTCCGTAAACACTCCGGCCAGCTGGTCTGCGCATGTTCTGAGGATGCGGCTTGGGATGCCGTCTTAGTCGGCAGCCTTGCGATGGTTAACATGTTTAAATGTTTTACTCACATCGGCCACGGAGAACGAGAGCCCACAGTACTTGGGAGCGGGCCGTGTCAGTGGCTCTGTGTTTTCCTCGAAGAAGGTGTTTAACTTGTCCGGGAGTAAGACGTCGGTGTCCGTGATGTGGCTGGTTTGCCCTTTGTAATCCGTGATTGCCTGTTTGACCCTCCCACATACGTCCCGTGTATGAGCCGTTGAATTGCAACTCCACTTTGTCACTGTACTGACGTTTTGCTTGTTTGATTGCCTTACGGAGGGAATAAATGCACTGTTTCTATTTGACCATATTCCCAGTCACCTTGCCATGGTTAAATGCGGAGGTACGCACTTTCAGTTTTGCGCCAATGCTGCCAGCTAATGAGGGATTATACACATTGCTTTCAGCGGAGAAAGAAGTAAAGTCTCAGAGCTTGTTGATCCAAGTCAAAGGGACTTTCCCAGGCACCGAAGGATTTACAGTACATTAGGCAATGCTAGGTCAAGCTTGAGACTCCCAGTGCAATGAGCATGTATCAAGTTCCAACTGTAATTGGGCCTATTTTAATACTCGTGGGAGTTGAATAACTGAGATGTTTCTGTGTGTTTGACAGTTTGCAGCCCAGGAGGAGAAGAGGCAGAAGAATGAGAGGCTCCACCAGCACCAGAAACATGAGAACCAGATGAGAGACCTGCAACTGCAGTGTGACGCCAACATCCGGGAGCTGCAGCAGTTACAGGTACACTCTCAGAAATAAAGGTGTAGATTTGTTCCTAAAAGATTACAACTTATTGTCACTGGGGTTGTACCCTGTAAGGTCCTCTATTTGTACCCACGTTCATACCTCAGATAGTACCTTTCTCCACAGGTACAAAAGCATGCTTTGTGCTTTTATAGTATATAGTACCATCACAGTGACAAAGCTATTTCTTCCTTGTAAGTGGCAAAAATGGACCTCTACCATTGGCCACTTAAACTTGTACAATATTTCCACTCACGGGTGGCCAAAAATAACTATTTGAAAGGCACTCCAACGCTGTGCCAAGCCTCCAATACAATTTCCCAATTTGCCTTTTTGATTGAATTGTAGAGGTACCACCCATGACTGTATTTGTTAGTAACAGAAATATTGTTGTTAAATTCTTTCATTTTCAGTCATGTGGCCTTCACCAAGTGAGTTCCTAAGCATATATTACCATTACAATTAAACTCTTTATGACAACACATGACATATCTCACAAGGCCTTATTTTGAGGCCTAGTTTTACCCTAATACAGTGTCATGAAACTCATGGTTTATAGGACACATCAGGCCTGCTTCCAAAATTACCTGATTTTTGGAAAATTCTGTTTGAAGCATTTCGTCCTTATTCCCTCCTGTTTCCAGGAATCTTCAGACTGTAATTTCTAGGAAACCTGGGAAATTCACCTGAATTTTGCGAGTCTTACCTGCAAGTCATTTTATGCTGGTTTGCAAAGTGATTTGTAATTCCTATTGGAATCCACACATCCAACTGTTGGAATTGTAAAACATCAAACTAACTGATTGGATTAGTTTAGAAACATTTATGTTATATATCTTTGTGTAGCATAATATTAATCAATCAATGTACATGCAAAAACACATATTAAAAACAATTATTTAAAAAATCAACCTGCAGTTGAGCATGCTGGGAAATATGAAGATAATAATTATGGTACAAATGTGGCTTTTGGGATACCACCCCAGTGACAAAGCCGTTAGTTCCTTTTAGGTGGCAAAAGGTTAGCATTGTATGGGTGTTGAGGGTAAACAAAATACATTTGTAACCTGGAAAAATAGCCTTCACATTGTACCCCTTTTTTGAGTGTGATGATTGTACCTTTTTGTAACAAAAATGTACCATTATACTCTTTGTCTGCACCCTAAAAGGTATGAAACAGTACCATGTGAGATCATTATGTTTACCTCTGAAGACACATAATGCGTATTTTGATATTTTTGTACTCCAGGGAACAATACCGTACCCTTATTTCTAAGAGTGTATGGTATAAAATATATAGCACGCGCACATGCATATCAGGGAATCTGAAATTGCGCAAGGTGCAATAGAAAACGCACACCAACACACTTTGAGTCATCTGTGATTCAGTATACATGTGTGTATTTGTGTGTTTCAGAACGAGAAGTGCCACATCCTGATAGAGCACGAGACCCAGAAGCTGAAGGAGCTGGATGAGGAGCACAGCCAGGAGCTGAAGGAGTGGAGGGAGAAACTACGACCCAGGAAGAAGGTAACCATTACACCAGTTAACCCTTGACAGGAAATGATTTATCTTTCTATTGAATATTGGGCACATATTTTGTTTCGGAGATGGAGATACTTGTCGTTGAAACACATGGTGGCGGGTAGGGTGGGAGGGAGCCTAACGGTTCGAGTGTTGGGCCAGTAACCGCAATCCGCCAGTTTGAATCCCAGAGCTGACAAGGTGAAATATTTTCCATCTGTCCTTGAGCAAGACTCTTAACCCTAAATGCTCCGCTGACAATGCCTGACCCTGACTGTGACCCCACTCTCTGAGGGTGTCTCAGGGGGATGTAAAAAAAAAAAATCAAATAAAACACGTGTATCTTGTACATGTGTGAAACAGTCCAAATATAAGCTGCCGCCAAATGATTATTCTGTGATCTCTTGCTTGTGATCCGCTCTCCGACCATTTGTCTGTTGTTCTTAGGCTCTGGAGGAAGAGTTTGCCAGGAAGCTTCAGGAGCAGGAGATCTTCTTTAAGATGAGTGGAGAGTCAGAGTGCCTTAACCCCTCAGCCCAGAGCCGCATCTCCAAGTTCTACCCCATTCCCAGTGTCCACTCCACTGGCTTCTAGGGGTTAACCCATTCATGGCACTCTGGATGGACATGAACATATATCCACACCCACATATTGAAGTGAATGAATAGATACACACACACACACACACACATACAAATAGACTGGCACACACACACACACACACACACTAATAAGACTGAGCCTCTGCTGCCTTGCCCCGTCTCCACTGATGACAATCAGGGGGACGAAGGGGCGATATCTCAGAGGGATGTGTGTACCCCTCTATCGGCTTCTGGACGAGGATGGGACAGTAGCCCTCAAGCTACAGACTGTGTTAATCATGAAGACCCTTTTAATGGTGATCTGTTATACATAATTTACCCCTTTTTCATTGTAAAGGGTTGTGTTCAGTCGGGCACACCGTAGCAAGAGTTTGAATTTGTGTTCTTATTGTAGAAGTAGTACCTCCCCGTTTCACTCCATTTCAAATCATTTTCCACTGACTGAATAAAACCCAGTTTTATTTCTTATAGCTTTCTCTTTTGAAATGAGTTATGAAGGAGTTTCTTGACATTATGCATTTTCAAATTTGATACTTTGGGCACTGTGTTCCTCAAATCTTAGCCTCCCAAGTCACTAAAGTGTCTCAAGGCAGATTCTATTTTTTTTTTATTGCTGATTCCTTTTCATTTGTTAATCTTTTTTTTTTCTTCCTTGAAGAATCTAGTGCCTGTATACTTTTATTTCAATGGACTGGCTTTTCAAATGTAAGCTTCCTCTGGAGAAAAACAAATATTGCTGCTCGATTTTTATCCCATTAGTTATTTGCACTAAATCAGGGCTGCCCAACCCTCTTCCTGATTCAGCTAGTTAGGGTCTTGTTGAGCAGCTAATTAGTTGAATCAGGTGTGTTAAATTAGGGTTGGACTGAAAACCCACAGGACGGTAGATCTCCAGGAAGAGGGTTGGACAGACCTGCACTAAATAAAAAGGATGAAGCAACATTTTGTACCAGAAGTCTAATATAATGAACTTATATATTCAATATCTTTGGTGATGTTTGAGAGAGCTTATGATCTGATAAGAATGTACTTTTGGTAAAGGACGAAAAGCACATTTTTTATAATGAATCTTGACAAAGGCATGATATATTTTATATGCAATCACACATATCTTGACAAGATATTGAATTTAGTTTCCAATGGACTAGGAAGTGACTGCCTGAAGTTGTGCATGAATTTCAATGCAAGTTTGGCTTCTTATGTTATAATTATGGTATCAAATGTTATTTTTTGGAACTTTATTAACAACAGTTTGGGATTTATATTTTTCTGTCGGAAATGGTTCCTTTCTTCTAGCCTGGAATCCAAACTGAATCACTACTTTCACTGTTGTTTTACTTGAACATTTGTGAAACGATTGAGATTCCCAGGCTAGTATCTTTCTTCAGGTTTCATGAGCATGCCTTTCATCTTCAGCACAACTCTTGAGATTTGTTTCTCTCTTTTTGTAATTTGGTGTTGTCGGCGAGTGGACATTTTGTTTTAGCATACCAAGGAGGGGGTATTTAAAATGGTGTTTGTTTATATATCCAGACAGAGACAAGGTTTTCACTGTGGTTACTCAAATGGGGGCGTTATAGAAATCTCTGAGGACCTATATGACGGTCTGTTTTGTTAGAATTTCATGCAAATATTTGGTATGTCTGTGTATTGTTTATGAAATTGCCTCCCAGTACCATATTCATCAGTTGACCTGCATGGCTTTTGGGTTTGTTTGTAAAGAAACTATGATACTGTTTTATTATCATTCATACTAGCTAATAGCCTTAATGTTTTCAACAAAATGTATGAAGATACGGTATTCATGTTGTGGCCCTCTGTGTAGTTATTTTAATCAGACTTAGTTCAAGTCCCGCCCCAAGTGATCTTTATATCCGTATAGCCTACTGTATCATAGTCAAATGTTTTGTTCGTTACTTATTTAATCTAAGGATAATGAATGTGACGTTATCATGAGTTGAACAGTTTTGATAACATTTTCAGAACTATAGTTTTAGCTTATTTTATGATAGATATGCATGATCTTCTCTAAAGTGGTGGTAGCCTATAACCTTCAATACAGTTGAAAATCATTTGTTTAAAAGGAACTGTTGGACCTGACTGGTTTAGGCCATCATGGCTTCTGATTTGTCCATTTGTTATCTCACCCTTTTTTGATTGGCTGCAGGAACAACAATCAGTCGATGCCATTTTATAATTGGTCTGTAATAGTGGCAAACAAAACATCATACACAATGAAGGAGTGCTGTGCACCTTACACAAAATGAAGATACTCTGTGGAAATGTATCTTTACGCTACAGTATTGTAGTTTCCTCAATTGTCAAATAGTTCTAATCTGAAATTTAAACTGAATTGAAAATATAATTAAATACCAATCATGTCAATATGTGTTATTAGTGTCATGATTTCCTTCTGATTTTCAAATTGTATCATGATTGATTTCAGAATGTTGTTTGAAATTGAACTACCGTTAAAAAAATGTTTACTTTATAGTTTATAGAATGACTATGTACTGTAGATTTACATTGTTCTGTAAATAAACAATTTCCTGTATACAATATCATGTACCTGTTTGTTTCCTCAGTGAGTCTATAGCAACAATGTGAACCTTAAGTTCCACTTTGATTAAATAAACCAAGCTTTATTTTTAGAAAGTGATACCAATACATTCAAAGAAGATTTTGACAATGGTTTGAGTTTTGTTCGATACGAAATGTGTTTTCCTCAAGTACAATAACGATAATGATACAAAAGCTATTGAATAAAAATAGCACACCCCTATTTGAATTATTCTTGATATCAACATGCAAGGAGGTGAATTGGAAACATACTCCAGATCAAACACTAGTAAAAAAATAGATTGTAAAGACGTCTTTGGCACAATACAATACATCAGCGCATGGAATACTGTCCTGTTCAACAGTTTCTCCTATAGAAAATAATATATTCACATGGGTAATGACTCCAAGGCATTAGGCCCCCAGACATGTATGCTCATGACATATTTCATAGGACTTTCATTCACCTTTTTAATGGGTATTTAACAATCATATCATCTCAAACACCAACATTCCTCCTTCTTCTGTGCGTCACGAGTGTGTGTTCTCCTGTGGGAAAATGTGAAATCTTAATGAAGCCATATCTCTTCTGCATAACTAGGTCAGATCGACACATCATGCATAGCAGGGACACTTGTATTGAGGGTACTATATCATGACAGAATTACATATAGTGTCACTAGAATGGATCCTACTGTAGCGTCATGCTTAAGTATGTTGGTAAAGGGAAATCTTGAGTAGGTTCTCTGTGATTATCATGACATACCTTTCTCCCCCTTTTCCACTCCAGACCAGGGAGGCCTGTCCTTCCTGGGATTCCATCTAGTCCTAGTTAACCAGAATTCAGAGTGAAAGTGTCACAATGGGACTGATTGTATGACTTTGTCTTGCCTGAGTGGCTTAACACAATGGTTTGCAAATGATCAAGAGCGCAATTCTAAAGATTTAAAAGGCGTAATGGTTCAAAATGTACCTCTCTCGCCTTTGTGACCTGTATGTCCTATGTCCCCTTTCTGTCCTGGCCTTCCAGGGGGTCCCACAATGTTTCCATGGGCTATGGATGATACATAAGGTTATTTCATATAAAGCTAAAGCTGCAATCAGCATTTTGGCAAAGCACCACCAATGTTCAATCGTGACAAATTGGACTTCACACTTGGTACTGTTCTTAATTCAAATGTATAATGTGAAATAAAGTACCAGTCGAAGGTTTGGACACCTACTCAAGGGTTTTTCTTTATTTTTACTATTTTCTACATTGTAGAATAATAGTGAAGACATCAAAACTATGAAATAACACATGTAGTGTACTGTAGTGAACGAAAAAGTGTTATTTAATTTATGTTTGAGTTTCTTCAAATAGCCACCCTTTGCCTTGACGACAGCTTTGCACACTCTTGGCATTCTCTCAACCAGCTTAATCAGGGAGTTACCTGAAATGCATTTCAACTTACAGGTGTGCCTTGTTAAAAGTGAATTTGTGAAATTTCTTTCCTTCTTATTGTGTTTGAGCCAATCAGTTGTGTTGTGACAAGGTAGGAGTGGTATACAGAAGATAGCCCTATTTGGTAAAAGACCAAGTCCATATTATGTCAAGAACAGCTCAAATAAGCAAAGAGAAATTAATTTCCATCATTGCTTTAACACATGAAGGTCAGTTAATCCAGAAATTTTGAAGAACTTTGAAAGTTTCTTCAAGTGCAGTCGCATAAACCATCAAGTGCTATGATGAAACTGGCTCTCATGTGGACCGCCACAGGAAAGGAAGACCCAGAGATACCTCTGCTGCAGAGGACAAGTTCATTAGAGTTAACAACCTCAGAAATCAGCAATTAACTGCACCTCTGATTGCTGCCCAAATAAATGCTTCAAGTAACAGACACATCTCAACATCAACTGTTCAGAGGAGACTGCGTGAATCAAGCCTTCATGGTCGAATTGCTGCACATAAACCACTACTAAAGGACACCAATAAGGAGAAGAGACTTGCTTGGGCCAAGAAACACGAGCAATGGACATCAGACCAGTGGAAATCTGTCCTTTAGTCTGATGAGTCCAAATTTGAGATTTTTGGTTCCAACCGCCGTGTCTTTGTGAGATGAAGAATAGGTGAACGAATGGTCTCCGCATGTGTGGTTCCCATCATGAAGAATGGCAAAGGAGGTGTGGGGGTGCTTTGCTAGTGACACTGTCTGTGATTCATTTAGAATTCAAGGCACACTTAACCAGCATGGCTACCACAGCATTCTGCAGCGATACGCCATCCTATCTGGTTTGTGTTTAGTGGGACTATCATTTGTTTTCAACAGAATAATGACCCAAAACACACCTCCAGGCTGTGTAAGGGCTATTTGACTAAGAAGGAGAGTGATGGAGTGCTGCATCCGATGACCTGGCCTGCACAATCACCAACTCAACTCAATTGAGATGGTTTGGGATGGGTTGGACTGCAGAGTTGAGGAAAAGCAGCCAACAAGTGCTCAGCATATGTGGGAACTCCTTCAAGACTGTTGGAAAAGCATTCCAGGTGAAGCTGGTTGAGAGAATGCCAAGAGTGTGCAAAGCTGTCATCAAGGCATAAGGTGGCTACTTTGAAGAATCTAAAATATATTTGGATTGTTTAACACTTTTTTGGTTACTACATGATTCCATATGTGTTATTTAATCGTTTTGATGTCCTCACTATTATTCTACAATGTAGAAAATAGTAAACATAACGAAAAACCTTTAGTTGTGTAGGCGTGTCAAACTTTTGACTGGTACTGTACGTTAATGACTTGCATTAATACTGTATTATTCTCACCTCTGATGTATTCCACAAGGTCAGTGGCGTTACTATGGGATCCAAAAACACGGCTGAATCCTGGCGCACCGGGAGGGCCAGGGGGTCCTGGGGGTCCTTGAACAACCTGTGACTTCTCCAGCTGAGACCGGTTCTCAACCACGTCCCTCAACAGACCATGGTCTACGGGATGGGAAACAATCAAGACCAGAGATAGCATATGCATTTACATCCAATGACCAGCAAACGTAGGACTCTTCATTCATTGACGATGGTCGCTATCTTTACTTATGAACATCTGTGTCCCATTGGCATAGAAATGTAATTACTATGCCAATGGGACACATCCCAATTCAAGTCAATGTGCCATTCCTTTGATCCATTGTCATTGGAAACAAATAAGCTTTGAAGAATTGCATTTAAATGTTGAGTTAAAATGTGTCTAACTCTGAAAGGTATATTGTAGCGCTGCGATGACAGTATTGGATATTCAGTTTCACTTACACTTGATGTAGTCAGTCACTCGGACCGCTATATTGGAGTAGTCTGTCTCAGTCTCAGCCAACCTTCTTCCCTCGCTGGTCCTGTGGTCGAAGGCGTGGCCGTACCCAGAGCTACCCTGCTCTCCCTTGTGTCCCTGGGATCCAGGGGGACCTGGGGGGCCTGGAAGCCCAAACATGCCCCCTCTTATACCATCACCTGGTGAGGATAATACAATTTGCCAGTTATACCCACTGATACCCACTGCTCTAGGGCAGTAACTCAATGCCAAAGGTAAATTATTGTTTTGAAATTAACGGGAGTCTGTAAAATCCCCTATCAATGTCTATTTTTCATTTTAATAAATAACCTTTTTATCTTGGGAAGGACATCCATAAAGTGATGTAATTGGGGTAACCTATTGTACAGGCTCAATGTATTTCAAGTAATCTATTAACTGTTATTGCCTGGTTTAGACCTACAGGGTGGATAATGGCAAACTAACTATTTCTGTACTGTTGTAACTCTAGGAGTCTTTGGATAGTACTGTAAAACCATATCATTATCCACTCAGTAGAAAACCATTTATGAAACCCTTATTGATTTGACCATACTCTGTATGTAGTCCTTGACCTCCTCCAGCCTGTATCCAGAGCTGCTGTAGGGGGCCTGTCCTGAAGGACCGGCAGGGCCTTGAGGGCCAGCAGGGCCTGGGACACCAGGTGGACCAGGAGGCCCCTGAGCGCCCAAGACGCCACTGTATTCAGCATCTAGAAAGGACAGGCAGAACGGACATCAGTCAAACTGTTAATAGGAATAATTATGCAGACTATCCAGTAAGTCATTCTGGCTCGAGACCTACAGCGCCTTCGGAAAGTATTCAGATCCCTTGACTTTGTTATGTTACAGCCTTATTCTAAAATGGATTAAAAAACGAAAAGAAAAAATGTCTCATCAATCTACACACAATACCCCACAATAACAATGAGAAAACAGGTTTAAAAATGTGCAATTTATTACAAATATAAAAACAGAAATACCTTATTTACATAAGTATTCAGACCCTTTGCTATGGGACACTCAAAATTCAGCTCAGGTGCATCCTGTTTCCATTGATCATCCTTGAGATGTTTCTACAACTTAATTGGAGTTCACCTGTGGTAAATTTAATTGATTGGACATGATTTGGAAAGGCACACACCTGTCTATATAAGGTCCCACAGTTGACAGTGCATCTCAGAGCAAAAACCAAGCCATGAGGTCAAAGGAATTGTCCGTAAAGCTCCGAGACAGGATTGTGTCAAGGCACAGATCTGGGGTACAGACCAAAACATTTCTGCAGCATTGAAGGTCCCCAAGAACACAGCGGCCTCCATCATTCTTAAATGGAAGAAGTTTAGAACCACAAAGACTCTTTCTAGAGCTGGCCGCACAGCCAAACTGAGTAATCAGGGGAGAAGGGCCTTGGTCAGGGATGTGACCAAGAAATCAATGGCCACTCTGACAACTATCTCTGCAGCACTGCACCAATCAGGCCTTTATGGTAGAGTGGCCAGACGGAAGCCACTCCTCAGTAAAAGGCACATCACAGCCCACTTGGAGTTTGCCAAAAGGCACCTAAACACTCCCAGAACATGAGAAACAAGATCCTCTGGTCTGATGATATCAAGATTGAACTCTTTGGCCTGAATGCCAAGTGTCACATCTGGAGAAAACCTGGCACCATGATACTGGCAGCATCATTTTGTGGGGATGTTTTTCATTGGCACGGACAGGTAGACTTGTCAGGATCAAAGGAAAGAACAGAGCAAAGTACAAAAAGATCCTTGGGGCAGCAAGTAGCTTACTAGTTAGAGCATTGGGCCTGTTACTGAAAGGTTGCTGGATCGAATCTACCCAGCTGACAAGGTAAAAATCTGTCATTCTGCCCCTGAACAAGGAAGTTAAGCCACTGTTCCCCAATAGGCTGTCATTGTAAATAAGAAGTTGTTCTTAACTGACTTGCCTAGTTAAATTTAAAAAATCCTTGATGAAAATGTTCTCCAGAGTGCTCAAGACCTAAGACTTGGGTGACCTTCCAACAGGACAACAACCCTAAGCATGCAGGCAATACAACACAGGAGTGGTTTTGGGACAAGTCTCAATGTCCTTGAGTGGCCCGGACTTGAACCCAATCGAACATCTTTGGAGAGACCTGAAAATAGCTGTGCAGCGACGCTCCCCATCCAACCTGACAGAGCTTGAGAGGATCTGCAGATAAGAATGGGAGAAACTCCCCAAATAAAGGTGTGCCAAGTAGGGCTGGGCGATAAATCAATATCAATAATTATAGAGGTAATTACTTCCCTCCATTCATTTTCGATAATGTCGATATAGAATAATTAGGTCCAGCAGTCCATTTCACCTCTGTGACGCAGCAGGAACGTGCGGAGAAGAGACAATATGCACGTGGTGAGGTATACGGCCACTAAAAACCACTTAGCACCTCGAGTGATGGAGTCGCCACTATTAACCACGACAAATGAGTCATGTAGGCAAAAACAGTGGCAGTGATAGCCGTGGAGAAGGAGCAGCTTCCAACGAAGAAATGATTGATACACAGTTTTAAACTGTTTCAGTAATTTGGAAGTGGTTTGGCTTTTTGAAGTCCGACAAAGAGCAGAGCAATGTTCGGTGCAAATTGTGCCGTAGACAGGTGGCTACGAAGTCTGGTACTACGACAAACCTTTTTCAACATCTGAAGAAAAATCACTCTTTGGAACATATAGGAAGTTTGAGGTTGCACCACGGTATTGATAAACGCCCCTCAAGCACCAGCCAATCTAGGGATGTTCATCCGAAGCAGTCAACACTGACAGCGTTTATGCCCTACAAGCAAACATCGAAAAGACAAAGACATCACAAATGCTATTATGCATTGCATTGCTAAGGACATGATGCCAATTAGAGTCGAAAAGGAAGGTTTCAAGAGGCTTATACATTTAATTGACCCCAGCTACGTGCTCCCTTGCCGCAAACATGGAACAATTTTCCTTAAATATCATTTTATGTGTAGCTCACATAATACATTTTTTTAACTTGTATTTAACTAGGAAAGTCAATTAAGAACAACTTCTTATTTACAATGACAGCTTATCGGGGAACAGTGGTTTAAGTGCATGGTTCAGGGGTAGAAAGACAGATTTTTACCTTGTCAGCTCAGGGATTCAATCTAGCAACCTTTTGGTTACTTGCCCAACGCTCTAAACACTAGGCTACCTGCCACCCCAAAGCCCTTGGTTGGTTCAGCCATTCATAAACATAATTTGATTAATATCGTGATAATTATCGTTATCGAATGAAAAAATATATATAGATATCGTGATAATTTATATGCCATATTGCCCAGCCCTCGCGCCAAGCTTGTAGCGTCATACATGCCAAAGGTGCTTCAACAAAATATGAGTAAAGGGTCTGAATACTTATGTAAATGTGATATTTCAGGTTTTTATTTGTAACTAATTAGCCAAAATGTCTAAAAAACGATTTTTTATTTGTCTTTATGGGATATTGTGTGTAGATTGATGATGGAAAAAATATATTTAATCCATTTTAGAATAAGGCTGTAACGTAACAAAATGTGGAAAAAGTCAAGGGGTTTGACTACTTTCTGAATGCACTGTATGATAGATGATTGGAATATAATGTGTGGCCAAAACCGTGTTCTTTAGTTCTTGCAGAAAAAACATGTGCTAAACGCTAATGTTAGTATAAATTCCGTAGTCAGAACTAGGGTTGCAAAATTCCAGGAACTTTCAATTCCTTTCCAGGTTTTTCCAGGATTCCGGATTTCCTGCTTTTCCCTTCTGATTCCGGAAATCCTCCAGCCAGGGTTTTGAAAAATTGAATTTATTGAAAGTTCCCAGAATTTTGGAACTCTAGTCAAAGCTCTTACTTTGCAGAAGATAAGAGATGTCACTGTAGGACCCAGGTTGGCCTGGTGGGCCGGGAGATCTATGGGGTCCGAGCATGCCCACCATACCCTGCTCTGATGACAGACGGATGCCACAACCAATCACAATCCTGAATTCTTATCATGTGACCATTTTAAATCAATTGAACTACTTACCGAGATCCATCTGTAGGTCCCGGCCCACCATTTGGGAAACACTTGCACACGCTATGGTTAAAGAAGCTAATGGTGTGTGTATGAATCTAAATGTGAATCTGACATGGCTGTGTCACAGTGATTCCTTACCATTCATTAGATTGAGGACTCGTCCAGCCACCTCATGGGTATTAAAGCCATAGCCTCCTCTCCATGGGATCCCTGGGATGCCAGGAGGTCCAGCAGGGCCAGGAGGACCAATGACGTAGCGTCGCACTTCCTCACCTGAGAGGGGTACGGATCAGGCAAGGGCACTTCACTGACCATTGACTGTCTCATGACACAATGTTATCTCTTTATTCCGTCCCGATTATCAACATTTGTGCTCAAACAACTGACTTACTCTGTAGAAGGCTGATGATGTCATTTAGCGATGTACTGCCTCCACAGGGAGCGCCAGGCGGGCCTGGAGGGCCAGGCACCCCACTAGCAATACCTCCACCTGAAATGTCAAAAGAACTATTAGATTCAGGCAATCATACAATATGATATACTTCATATATGTAATGCTTTTGATAAGATGTTGGTTTGTCTGGACTCACTCTGGATGTATGCGATGACGCGACTAGCAAGGTCGTCCACGGACTCCACTGATCCACCGCCAGGGGGCCCCGGTACACCCGGAGGACCCGGAGGTCCCGACATGTACTCCCTGACACCATCGCCTCCATGAAGGACAACACAACACACAAGTTACCGCACTGCTAAACAGTAGCGTAGAAAAGGTTTTAGATCATCAGGCACCATTTTAGTTAGCATCAACTACGCAAACAACATTGAAATCCTGTTTTGCCGACCATATTGTCCCACGGAGGTCACGTACGCTATCAAATATTGTAAGGGCCTTTGGATGGACGTAGTTTAGGCCCAATCCTTTTCATTGGAGGTAAGAAGAACAAGCAGATTATCTCACTCACTCTTGAGGTATTCTGTGATGTATTGGCGGACGTCCGGTGTTCCAGACCCAGGTGGCCCATCACGGCCGGGAGCCCCGGGAGGTCCTGGTGGACCTGGCGCTACAGGGGAACTCCTGGATGATCCACCACTGGAGTAGCCAGGGATTCCTGGAGCACCTGGAACGCCAGCCTCACCTAATGAAGATATAAGTTGGCTTAACTTATACAAAGGATCCACATTGAGTGATAAACATTGTTGAAGTGATGCTCCAGAGCTTTTGTATAATTTTAGCCAGTAGATTTGACAATAGTGCTCACGAGCCAAAACAGGTTCCAGTTTGAATTATTTTTGCGATTCTTATCATATGTTACAAATGTATAAGTGCTTAAGATCCCAGACTGCATCTTTAAAGGGGTGTAAGGGTGTACCTTTTGGACCCGGTTGCCCCTCGGGGCCCTCTGGACCTTGGGGACCTGGAAGTCCACTGTCCCCTTCTGGTCCTGGACCCCCAGTTTGTCCCTGGGATCCAGGGAAACCTGGGGAGAAAACAATACAATGAACAATACAACATATACCCACAAGGATCAGGCCACAGGTGTAGGCTTGGATGTTTAACTATGTCGCGATAAATATTTGATCCACTCACCGACACCGGGATCTCCGGGAACTCCTGGTAAACCGGGCTGACCTGGGTCACCTGAAACATTGATAAAATTGCATTAAGGCCGACATTTTAAGTCTATCACTAAGTCTGCCATGTAAATAGTATGTGACTGAGCCAGTTCATAGCCTAGCATGGACATGCCTTTAAAATGGCTTACCTTGGTAACCCTGGGGACCTGATTTGCATTCGGAAACAATACAATTATTTACAAGATGAGTGCACATAACCTCTGTTTCGACGAAATTGACTATGATGAAAACACAAATGGTATAGACAGTGAGTTGGACCCCTCTGTACCTGGTGATCCTGGAAGGCCAGTTGGACCAGCAGGTCCTGGGGGCCCAGCGAAGAAGGTTCCTGAAAGACAACACAGCATTACACGACAATATTACATTGTGTTACATTACGTGACCTTCCATATCATACCATATCATATGGGGCAGCAGGTAGCCTAGTGGTTGGAGCGTTGGACGAGTAACTGAAAGGTTGCAAGATCGAATCCCCGAGCTGACAAGGTACAAATCTGTTGTCCTGAACAAGGAAGTTAACCCACTGTTCTTAGGCTGTCATTGAAAATAAGAATTTGTTCTTAATTAACTGACTTGCCTAGTTAAATAAAGGTCAAATATATACTGTCAGTAGAGTCTTTGTGATTGTGTTGAGTGATCAGATGGTAACCGTATGGATAGTGTCGTTTTGGTAAGGGCCACCTACCTGAGTTGGGCACGAAGCTACCTGGCTCTCCCTTATCTCCTCGGGGGCCAGGTACACCAACACCTGTGAGAGAAATTGGTCAGGTTGACTTGAAATTCATCAAAATGGTTTGAAAAGGAACTTTGCAATAGATGACGCAAACCAGTTCTTACAATAGCTTAATTGTTTTACAATATAATTCAATATAATATTGTACATTCTTCTCAGGTAGAAATGTTACGGCTTACCTGGTACACCTGGCTCTCCTTGAGGACCTTCAGGACCTGGGGGACCCTTACCTGAGAAGGAATAAGGTATGAATTATCTTTTGAAGAAGGACAGAATCCATAAGAAAAATGAATCTGAACAAAATAAAATAAAACAGCTATCCATCCAAAAATACATTGAAGTGCATGGAGAATGAACCACATGGCTAACCTAGAAGACCCTGGGCACCTGGTTCTCCTGGGGGCCCTGGAGGGCCAGGTGGGCCAGGAAGACTAGCCACAGGTGCACGTCCTGTTGCAAGGGGTAAAGTATGTTTAGAGGTAATAAGAAAGTCATACACTAAAACAAGAACATATTTTCAGCCAAACATACTCACTCTCTGTGGTTTCCACAGTCTGTACAGTAATACCAGGCCTTCCCTGATCTCCCTTCTCTCCTTCCTCTCCCTTTTCTCCCCTGGGACCTATAGAGACAAAGACAATGAACAATCAAAGGGAAAGTACGTACAGTATGTGGACCCTGATGTCTCATTGGATATCTGAGAAGTCTTACCAGGCGTCCCAGGACGACCAGCAGGGCCTACAGGACCTGAGGAGACACAACAGAAGCACTGAGCACACAGCTTACTGTACCTGTCTATGAGGAACTTCATGAAGATTTCCAACATCTAGATCTTCATCCAGATCTGGTCAAGGCGATACAGTGTTTACTTAAACTGTAGTCTTAGAACAGAGGTTCCCTAACTTTTTATAGTCCTGTACCCCTTCAAACATTCAACCTCCAGCTGCGTACCCCCTCTAGCACCAGGGTTAGAGTACTCTCAAATGTTGTTTTTTGCCATCATTGTAAGCCTGCCACACACACACTATATGATACATTTATTAAACATAAGAATGAGTGTGAGATTTTGTCACAACCTGGCTCGCGGGAAGTGACAAAGAGCTCTTATAAGACCAGGGCACAAATAATAACATAATAATAGTCAATAATTTTACTCTTTATTTAACCATCTTACATAATGAGAAGGGTGTGCTTGAAAGGATGCACATAACTCTGCAATGTTGGGTTGTATTGGAGAGAGTGTCAGGCTTAAATCCTTTTCAAATCAAATCAAATTGTATTTGTCACATACACATGGTTAGCAGATGTTAATGCGAGTGTAGCGAAATGCTTGTGCTTCTAGTTCTGACAATGCAGTAATAACCAACAAGTAATCTAACTAACAATTCCTAAACTACTGTCTTATACACAGTGTAAGGGGATAAAGAATATGTACATAAGGATATATGAATGAGTGATGGTACAGAGCAGCATAGGCAAGATACAGTAGATGGTATCGAGTACAGTATATACATATGAGATGAGTATGTAAACAAAGTGGCATAGTTAAAGTGGCTAGTGATACATGTATTACATAAGGATGCAGTCGATGATACAGATTACAGTATATACGTATACATATGAGATGAATAATGTAGGGTAAGTAACATTATATAAGGTAGCATTGTTTAAAGTGGCTAGTGATATATTTACATCATTTCCCATGAATACCCATTATTAAAGTGGCTGGAGTTGAGTCAGTGTCAGTGTGTTGGCAGCAGCCACTCAATGTTAGTGGTGGCTGTTTAACAGTCTGATGGCCTTGAGATAGAAGCTGTTTTTCAGTCTCTCGGTCCCAGCTTTGATGCACCTGTACTGACCTCGCCTTCTGGATGATAGCGGGGTGAACAGGCAGTGGCTCGGGTGGTTGATGTCCTTGATGATCTTTATGGCCTTCCTGTAACATCGGGTGGTGTAGGTGTCCTGGAGGGCAGGTAGTTTGCCCCCGGTTATGCATTGTGCAGACCTCACTACCCTCTGGAGAGCCTTACGGTTGAGGGCGGAGCAGTTGCCGTACCAGGCGGTGATACAGCCCGCCAGGATGCTCTCGATTGTGCATCTGTAGAAGTTTGTGAGTGCTTTTGGTGACAAGCCGAATTTCTTCAGCCTCCTGAGGTTGAAGAGGCGCTGCTGCGCCTTCTTCACGATGTTGTCTGTGTGAGTGGACCAATTCAGGTTGTCTGTGATGTGTACGCCGAGGAACTTAAAACTTGCTACTCTCTCCACTACTGTGGAGAGAGTAGCAATACACACACAGTCTGTGCCTGTATTTAGTTTTCATGCTAGTGAGGGTCGAGAATCCACTCTCATATAGGTACATGGTTGCAAAGGGCATCATGTCATCGTGTCTGAACAACACGATTTGCCAAGGCAAGAAACTGAGCGCAGCCCGATCCAGAAACCTGGCAGTGGCTTCTGATTAAATTAAATTTTCACAGAACTGCTTGTTGTAATTTCAATGAGGCTCTCTTGTTCAGATATCGGTAAGTGGACTGGATGCAGGGCATGAAAGGGATAACGAATCCAGTTGTTTGTGTCGTCCGTTTCGGGAAAGTACCGCTATATCACATTTGACATCGTCCATAAGCTTGAGTTCATTTGCACACAAAAAACAATACAATGATGGAAAGACCTGTGTGTTGTCCTTGTTACTGCAGACAGAAAAGAGCTCCAACTTCATAATCATAGCCTCAATTTTGTCCTGCACATTGAATATAGTTGCGGAGAGTCCCTGTAATCCTAGATTCAGATCATTCAGCAAGAAAAAACATCACCCAGATAGGCCAGTCGTGTGAGAAACCCGTCATCATGCAAGAGGTCAGACAAGTGAAAATGATGGTCAGTAAAGAAAACTTTAAGCTTGTCTCTCAATTTTATAAAACGCGTCAATACTTTCTCCCTTGATAACCAGCACACTTCTTTCTGTATGTTGTAAAAGCGTTACATGGTCGCTGCCCATATCATTGCATAATGCAGAAAATACACCAGGGTTCGAAAATACACCAGGGCCTTGCTTTAACAAAGTTAACCATTTTCACTGTAGTGTCCAAAATGTCTTTCAAACTGTCAGACATTCCCTTGGGAGCAAGAGCCTCTCGGTGGATGCTGTTGTGTACACAAGTGGCCTCGGGAGCAACTGTTTGTACATGCATTACCACTCCACTATGGCTCCCTGTCATGGCTTTTGCACCATCAGTACAGATACCAACACATTCTGACCACCAAAGTCCATTTGATGTCACAAAGCTGTCCAGTACTTTAAAAATATAATCTCATGTTGTCCTGGTTTCCAGTGGTTTGCAGAAGAGGATGTATTCCTTAATTGACCCCCATAAATGTAACGGACATATACCAGGAGCTGTGCCAGGCCCGCCAGGTCTGTTGACTCATCCAGCTGTAACGCATAGAATTCACTGGCATGTATGCGAAGCAGTAATTGTTTCAAAACATCTCTTGCCATGTCAGTGATGCATCGTGAAACAGTGTTGTTTGATGAAGATATTGACTGTATAGTTTTTTGGCCTTTTCCCCCAGCATTGTCCCAGCCATATCTGCGGCAGCAGGAAGAATTAAGTCCTTCACAATAGTATGGGGCTTGCCTGTCCTAGCCACTCAGTAGCTCACCATATAAGACACTTCTAGCCCCTTCTCATTAATGGTATCTGTTGCTTTTATACATGTCTTACAACTCGAAATTAGTCTTTATTCTCGCTCAAAAAAACTCCCGTGGCTTATTTTTCAAATTGTCATGTTTCGTTTCTAAACGTTGTAAGAGTGAAGGTTTCCTGTGAGAGAGTAACGGTTAATGTGATTGGATGTTAACTTTTTGACAAGGCTACCTGTATTTGTCACGACTTTTCCAGAAGTCGAAGCCTCTCCATGTTCGGGCGGTGCTCGTCGGTCGACGTCACCAGTCTTCTAGCCATCATTGATCCATTTTTCATTTTCCATTGGTTTTGTCTTGTCTTCCTACACACCTGGTTTCAATCCCATTCATTACCTGTTGTGTATTTAACCCTCTGTTTCCTCTCTTGTCTTTGTCAGAGGTTGTTTATTGTTCAGTTTTGTGTTTGTATTGGTGTGCGACGGGTCCTCGGACCCATTTTGTTTTATTATTATTCATAGTTTTGGAGTTGTTTTATTTACAATCATTAAACAACTCTGTTTCATTCAGTTTGATTCTGCTGTGCCTGACTTCCCTGCCACCTATACACATGACTGACACTATTTGACATTGTGTTTTTTTTTTTACATTGTTATTTCACTGAACACTAGATGGTTTAATTTGATTTTGGGCAGTGAAATGAGGCTACTCAGGCGAGAGAAAAAACTCACCCAAATGTATCGCCCTGTTGGAAAATATAAATGGACTATTTGAAAATGTGAAAAAAAAATAGATATCATTATTTAATTTTTAAAAAGTGAATCACGTTTTTATTTGGCGTACCCCTGGCAGCATTGCGCATACCCCGCATACCCCAGTTTGGGAATACCTGTCTTAGAACATTTTAGAATTTAGAGCTTCAGTACCAACCTGAGAGTCCAGGGGATCCGGCAACACCAGAGTGTCCAGGGATGCCTGGAGGTCCGGGGATGGCAACCGAACTGGAACCAGCTGGGATTCAAACAGGAGATGACCAATGACCATTCATTACTTAAGGATATGTGATGCTGTCCTACTGTGGACAATGTACTATAAAGTAATCGCAATACATTTTTACGGCTGTAGATGTAGAGTGCCTATCCACCAGTGTAGCGATGTCTCTAATTCGCCTTGTCGTTTCCTCTGACTTACCTGCATTGATGATTCTACCAGGTTCTCCAGCTTCACCTAGAAGATGACATGATGATAGATTGAATGAAAGCATAATCCTGTTTGAATAAAGATATAGAGGAAGTATGTAATAAGTACGTTACCTTTACCTCCAGGCTGACCTGGATTACCTGGTATACCTATATGGGGTAGAGGGGGAGGGTTACAAAAATGTTATAGCCTACTGTACAATATTGATGAACCCTGCATCTGAAATGTTAATCAAGGAATGATTTTGCATCAAAGAGTCATACCTGGCGGACCTTGAAGCCCGGGAATGCCTACAGTGGAAACAAGTGGAAAATGTATGTTATTGAAATGTAAATAGTGAATACTAAGCATCGATGGGTGGATGGATATGTGGGTTAATAAATGGATTGATTTTACCTGGGAGGCCTGCATCTCCTGGAGGTCCTGCTGGTCCTCTTGGACCTGGTAATCCATCCGATCCCTTGTCACCTGGAATGATAAAGGTATCAATTATCTGGTAAAAATCTAAAAGTTGTTATATGGACAACTTGATTTTGATACCAAAATATATTGTTGTGGTGTCTATCTACAAAAGGATGCTGTTGTTCTCACCTCTAGAGCCTTTTTCACCGTCAGCCCCGGGAGCACCTGTTGAATAACACCCACACATGCAGAATTGATAAGAGTGAAGAATTTCACTATTACGGTGTCTATATTCGGACAGCCTGAGATTATTCTAGCAGGACAATCTTTTCTTCGCTACTCTGTTCACTTACCTGCGGGTCCTTTGGATCCCTTTGTTCCGTCTGGTCCTGGAAGTCCTTTTTGACCTGGGTCACCTATGATTACGGAGAGGGTGCGTGACCACTATGAAATGTGCTTACAACTCATTTTCACACCAGTTTACGTATGTAGTGCATATTTCTCTCAATGATGTGTTTTCCTAGAGAAGGAGGAGAGAAGAAATAAAGAGGAGACACAACGGCCTGAATCCCATGTGATTCTAACTATTCAGGGCAGACAGATACACACCTGATGTCCCGCGGGATCCTTTCTCTCCTGGCTCGCCCTTATTTCCTGGCGGTCCAGCTGGTCCCTTCTCTCCTGGACGAGGAGAGAAACAATAGGCTTGCTGATATGATCGTTGTTTGATGTTGCAATATGTAACTTTTTGGGCGACCTGACCAAATCCACATAGAAATGTGAGTTATAGATCTGTCATTCGCATTGAACGTAAGTCTAAGAAGCGGTTGATATGTTCTATGTGCTCAATTTCTATGTTTCCATTCTTAAATTCCGTTTTTGCGTCTTTTACTTTCAGTTTTTCAAACAGCTATCGAAAAGACACAGTATTTCACAGAGGTTTAGGTGGCACAATGATTCTCTACACAATTGCTTGTTTTGTCACAAACTGAAATCAGGCAAACTATTAGATGTTTTGCCACCAGGAAATGGCAGAGCGACTTCTGCATATTACAACCTTAAAGCTAGAATCCTCCATTGAAACAAAAACAAAGCCACCTCCCCGCCCCTCTTTCACTAGAAAAAAACAAAGGGATGAGGGCTGGAGAAATGTAACCACTCTCAAATTCCTAGAGAGCAGGATGTGTAACAGTATTACATCCATCCCTCTCCTCACCCCAACCTGGGCTTGAACCAGGAACCCTCTGCACACATTGACAACAGTCACCCTCGAAGCATCGCTACCTATCACTCCACAATAGCCGCGGTCCATTGCAGAGCAAGGGAAACAACTACTTCAAGGTCTCGGACCGAATGTAGTTACCAACTGAAATGCTACCAGTGCGCACCGCTAACTAGCTAGCCATTTCACACTGGTTACAGATGCAAGGACTGACCATCCATAGTATCAAATGTATCGTTTTCCCCAGGTTTTGAGGCTATACAGTCTTTGTTTACATTTACATTCTTTACTAAAATGTTAGTAAAGCAAGCTTATTTTTGGAGTTCTGATGGATTATGGCAGTTATAACTAAGCTCATTAGGCATAAATAAGTTCTATTATTCCACAGTCAATGGGAATCATAAATGTTATGGATGTGGATGCATCAATATGGATGCATCAACTAAGGTTTCGAGCTATATTTGTAGCTTTCTCTTTGTGAATCTAAATCAAGGAAACAGGCCTGCATACAACACAGTAGTGTACATCATCTGAACAGGTCGGTCTGGAATACCTTTCGGTCCTGGAGCGCCTCCTTCACCTCTGAAACCCTGTGGGCCAGGAGTTCCTAAAGAAACGTGACAAATACACACCTTTAGAAATCGCACGCTTGTGTCTTCGTCCAATACAATGGTACATGAAAAGGGCAAAGAGCACTCACCTGGGATACCTGTAGCACCCTGACCACCCACTGACCCTGGAAAACCAAAATAAATACACTTTCACAACGGCGGCCAACAGTTACAGTCTCAGTGTTGATGAATTGCATTTACATTTGAGTAATTTAGCAGACGGTCTTATCCAGAGCGACTTACAATTTGGGACAGTTTAATGTATCTCATCAATCTAGACGTATTTCCTGCATTGATGATGACCTTTGGCCTTACCTTTAGGCCCAACAGGCCCAGCAGTGCCAGCAGGTCCGGGGCCTCCGGGTTCACCAGGAGAACCTATGGCATCACATAACATTACTTAAGAGCTTGAACAGGAACCCACAATTTAAATATATACATTTTCTGGATTTTTTTCTCTGAAGATATACTGTGACGCCATCAAATACACTAATGAACATACCTTTGTCCCCTTTCTCTCCAAACCCTGGAGGACCAGGCTCTCCACGTGATCCCGTTGGTCCTTCTCGGCCCCTCTGGCCTGGGGGGCCCTCTGCACCAGCTTCACCTATTCACAGATAAGAAGAGATGCATTGTGGGAGTGAGAGTCTATACAATACATTTCTCATTTGTTGCAAGATTGAGATCTTTTAATTTTAAGTCAAGTTGTGTCCTTAAGCATTACCTGCATTTCCTTTAGGTCCCCTCGGGCCCTCCAGTCCACTGTGGCCCATCTGACCTGGAGGACCTAAGGAAGAGAAGCCGAACATCAGTCTGCTATCATTAAGCAGATGATTATTTACTGTAGCCCCTCCAGAATAAAACTAGTAGTTTGTGTTCCTACCTGGTAGGCCAGGGAATCCGTTATCACCTGAAATAAATGAATGAATTCCATTTGTACAGTATAGCTCTAACATGTACAGTATTTGCTGTGTGACATCATTGAAATGAACAGTAGGTCTAAGGCTCACTGACCTTTGACTCCTGGAGCACCTTGGTCACCTGAAATAAAACAGCTGAAATGTTAATCAACAGACACAGCCAAAACCTGCTCTGCCAATACAGTTTGTTTCCATCTATGGATGGATGGATCCATCTATGTATGATTCCATGTCCATGCAGTGGATGCCCTACAATACCTTTGGTCCCAGGCTCTCCTCTCGCTCCTTTCATTGAGTGTGCAAGTGTTGCTGTAACAAATAAATAAAACATATTGTCAATATACAGAATCCAATAAAAACCACACGTATAAATCTTTCAAAAATATTCATACAATTCACAAGTTTGCATGATTTGGGATTTTTGACTGAATCATTCCTTTGGTTTAATGGTTGATAGGTTCAACATATACCCACAAAAAACAAGGCAGGTGCACAGTGTAAGTTCTGGTTCTGGTTCTGTACCTCGTACAGTATCGGACTGCAGCTCAGTCCTGACTATCTGCTGTACTGCCCTTTGCAGAGCTACAGAGTCTTGGCCTCGTCCATTAGCTGATCCTGGACCTGCTCCTGCTGCCACTCCCAGATTGATACCATTATCAGAGCGGAGCAGTGTGGTAGAGGAGGTAGAGGAGGTCTTGTCTATGTACGCAGATCCCAGAGGGTCTATGATGTTGATGGCAGAGGAGGAGGAGAGGCGACTGGAATGGGCTGAGGAAGAGCTGGAGGCTTGTTCCAAGGCATCCACACGAGCTTTAAGACGTCTGACTTCTTCGGCTGTAAGTGGTTAGAAGAGAAAGAGAGGTGGGGGGGAGAAAATTGAGAGGGAAACAGAGAGAAACAAGGACAAAGGTCAAGTGAGAGAGAGAAGCAGATAAATACAGGAGAGAAAGAGCAGAGGAAAAAACAGAGAGAGATTTACTTCGACACGGACGTAACTCTAGCGCTCTATGACAGAGGCAACCACCCCAGTGCCCTACAGCTCCGCTCCTCATCTCTTACCCAGGGCGATGAGTCCCAGGAGGAGCCCCAGGAGGAGCAGAAGACCCAGCAGGAGGCCCAGCAGCCACTTCCACCAGGAGCAGCAGGACCAGAAGCCCAGACCTCCTCCAGACTCGTCCTTACGCATCTCTGACCGAAGAGAGAGGTAGAGGACAGGGGGCTCAAGAACCGGCATCAGTAGAGTATCATGAAGAATGCATAAGAATAGGCACTTAGGGCTGGAGATTGTTACGATGGGATTCAGCCATTTCAATTTCAAAGTATAGTTAGACTATACCTGGATAGGTTGCTTTGTCTTTCGTTGACACTTTCATCAAGGATCCAGCTTTAAAAACAGACAGAACAGTGTGTTAGTATCACAAGTCAAGGTGTGGTGAAAATGTCTATTCACTTCCGTTATCTACCGTTAGTTTCTGTGGTTCTGGCTGTAGCTGTCTCCACAAAGCTGGACACCTTCTTCTTCTCCTTCTTCAGTGAGTCCTCAGAATAGGCTAGAAAATGTGAAAATAGAAGTTGACTTCACCATAACTCACAGACAACGGCTAACACTAAGACAGTGGGACTGTAGTATGTTATTGGGCATGGAAACATTTAAGATCTGATAGGACTGGTACCATTTTTCCTCAGAAGGTTCTTCTAATTGAGCAGACAATTGAATATTTAGTAAATATTATGTATTTAGTGAAACCCCTCATCTACGTGTACATTTCTGATATTCTCACGTACTGGATTGCAATATTCCGGTAACTTTCCCCCAATTCCCATGTTTCTAGAAATCATGTTATGAAGATTCCCAGAATAAGCAGGGAATCTGGAATCCTCCAACCAAGATTTCATGAAAACCTGGGAATTTTGAGAAAGTTACCGGAATTTTGCAAACATATTGCTCTTACAACAACCTCTCCCTCTACGTCAGCAAGACAAAGGAGCTGATCATGGACTACAGGAAATGGAGGGCTGAGCACGCCTCCATACACATCGATGGGGCTGTAGTTTAGAGCTTCAAGTTCCTCGGCGTCCACATCACTAAGGATCTATCATGGTCCATACACACCAACACAGTCGCGAAGAGGGCAATGCAACAGTTCTTAACCCTCAGAAGGCTGAAAATATTTGGCACGGGCCCTCAGATCCTAAAAGCGTTTCACAGGTGCACCATTAAGAGCATCTTGACAGGCTGCATCACCGCTTGGTATGGCAACTACTTGGCATCCAACAACAAGACGCTACAGAGTGTAAAGCGGCCCAGTACTCCCGAGCTCCCTGCCAACCAGGACCTCTATGCCAATTGTCAAAAACTCCAGCCACCCAAGTCATAAACTGTTCTCTCTGCTACCGCATGGCAAGTGGTACTGATGCTCCAAGTCTGCAACCGACAGGACCTTGAACAGCTTCAACCCCCAAAACATTAAACTGCTAAATTGTTGGTTAAATAGTTAGCCAAATAGCTACCCGGCTATCTGCATTCAGCCTTTTTTGTTGTTGACTGATCACATTTGCTGCTGCTGCTACTGTTTATCATCTATCCTATTGACTAGTCACTTTATTCTTAGTTATATGTGCATATCTCTGTCAATTACCTCGTGCACATCGACTTAGTCCTGTTACCCTGTATATATAACCATTGTGTATGTATTATTACTTGTATTATTACTTATTATTACCTTTTTCTATTATTTTTCCATTTTCTTTCTCTCTGCATTGTTGGGAAGGGCCCGTAAGCATTTCACTGTGAGTCTACATCTGCTGTTTTACATAGCATGTGACCAATAACATTTGATTTGGTTTGCGTGTTGCCTACCAACAGCAGTGGCAGCAGAGGAGAACTGCTTGCCGGTATCTTTGGCCATGACGAGTCTCTCCGTCTCCTTTTTGACGGGAGCGTTCTCTTTCTCCAGCAGCATGAATGTGTATTCTTTGGCCTCGTCACTGGTGGGACTGCTGGGCACCACTGAGAAGTAGGCGGCAAAAATATTCAGTATGAACTGGTAAGTGTCATGAGTACATGATAAGATAGAGTAGGAGAGGATGTCCTTTTACTGTGGTGGGCTAAATCAGGGTCACACAGAGTGTTTCTTGGTAGTCTTAAACACGTCTACTTTGAAACAAAAGTACACATCTCGCACACCAGGTTATGGGCTTAAAAAAAAAGACACCTGTACCATGTCAGATATAGAGTTGAAATGTATTACATTTTGTGTTTGCATCCCAATATTACACTTCAAATACATCAAAAAAAGAGGAAAAATATGAATAACATTCCACCCATGAGGCAACTAGAGGGCGATTTGGTAATTTGACTGCAGGAAAGCTCTATATTGTCTTGGTGCTGCTGCTGCTTGTACATATATACATCAAATCAAATGTTTTATGTCTATGGTTGTCGAATTGTTATCGATGCAAAACAAAGTATTTTAGACTCACCTGTGGTTGTGGACACCCCTGTGCTTGTGACATTTTTCTGCACACCATAGACTGCCAAGAAAAACATGCAGGGTGAATTTAACATGATTTAAACACGCGTGAAGTATAACTCCCACAATGAACATGGGCATTATTCTCTTGATCCCAGTGGATTTGTGAACACTCAACGCTCCATCCATGCCTGTTTGTGCGTTGACTCCATTCGCTGTTAGGATACCGCCAGTGGTGGTGGCCAGGTTATTCTGCATACCGTGAACTAGAGTTGGACAAAGGAGAGAAAACATTCCATACACTACTACTACTGAAAGCACTGGATTGGTGTCGACATGGGCTAGAGGGAGTTCCTATAGACCAGTAGGGATTGTCCGTCACGTTCTGACCTTTATTTCCTTTGTTTTGTCATTATTTAGTATGGTCAGGGCGTGAGTTGGGGTGGGCAGTCTGTGTTTGTTTTTCTATGATTTGGGTATTTCTATGTTTCGGCCGAGTATGGTTCTCAATCAGAGGCAGGTGTCATTAGTTGTCTCTGATTGAGAATCATAATTAGGTAGCCTGGGTTTCACTGTGTGTTTGTGGGTGATTGTTCCTGTCTCTGTGTTTGTTTTCACCAGATAGGCTGTTTAGGTTTTCTCACGTTTATTGTTTTGTGAGTTTGTTCATGTGTAGAGTCTTTATAAATTAAACATGAATAGAAACCACGCTGCATTTTGGTCCGCCTCTCCTTCACTGCAAGAAAACCGTTAAAGAATCACCCACCACAACAGGACCAAGCGGTGTGGTGACAGGCAGCGGCAGCAGGAGCAGCGCAAGGAGGACTGGACATGGGAGGATGAGTTGGACGGTAAAGGATCCTGGGCACAGCCAGGAGAATATCGCCGCCCCAAGGAAGAGCTGGAGGCGGAAAAGGCGGAGAGGCGCTGGTATGAGGAGGCAGCACGGCGGCGTGGATGGAAGCCCGAGAGTCAGCCCCAAAAATGTATTGGGGGGTGGCACACAGGAAGTGTGGCGAAGCCAGGTAGGAGACCTGCACCAACATCCTGTGCTTACCGGGGGGGGGCGAGAGAGACCGGGCAGGCACCGTGTTATGCGGTGGAGCGCACGGTGTCCCCAGTGCGGGTGCATAGCCCGGTGCGGTACATACCAGCTCCGCGTATTGGCCGGGCTAGAGTGAGCATCGAGCCAAGTGCCATGAAGCCGGCTCTACGCATCTGGTCACCAGTGCGTCTCCTTGGGCCGGCTTACATGGCACCAGCCTTGCGATTGGTGTCCCCGGTTCGCCTGCATAGCCCAGTGCGGACTATTCTACCTCGCCGCACTGGCAGGGCGACCGGGAGCATTCAACCGGGTAAGGTTGGGCAGGCTTGGTGCTCAAGAGCTCCAGTGCGCCTGCACGGTCCGGTCTATCCGGTACCACCTCCACACCCCAGCCCTCCGGTAGCAGCCCCCTGCACCAGGCTGTCTCTCTGTCTCATCCCTACAGGTGCTCCCGCCTGTCCAGCGCTGCCGGAGCCTTCCTCCTCTCCAGCGCAGCCGGAGTCTCCCGCCTCTTCGGCGCTGCTAGAGCCTTCCTCCTCTCCAGCGCAGCTGGAGTCTCCCGTCTGTTCGGCGCTGCCAGAGCTCCCACCCCTCAGTCCAGAGGCGCTAGAGCCCCTCATTCCAGAGGCGCCAGAGCTACAGAGTCTTCCTCTCCAGCTTTGCCGGTGCTTCCCGTCTGCCCAGCGCCATCTGAGCTACCCGTCTGCCCAGCGCCATCTGAGCTACCCGTCTGCCCAGCGCCATCTGAGCTACCCGTCTGCCCAGCACCATCTCAGCTACCCGTCTGCCCAGCGCCAACTGAGCTACCTGTCTGCCCAGCACCATCTGAGCTACCAGTCTGCCCAGCGCCATCTGAGCTACCCGTCTGCCCAGCGCCATCTGAGCTACCCGTCTGCCCAGCGCCATCTGAGCTACCCGTCTGCCCAGCGCCATCTGAGCTACCCGTCTGCCCAGCGCCATCTGAGCTACCCGTCTGCCCAGCGCCATCTGAGCTACCCGTCTGCCCAGGGCCGCCAGTGCCGCCAGTCTGCAAGGAGCCGCCAGTCTGCATGGTGCTGCCAGTCAGCCAGGGGCCGCCAGTGCCCCTCAGCCCAGAGCTTCCGCCCCTCTGTCCAGAGCTTCCGCCCCTCTGTCCAGTGGGGTCATTTAGTAGGGTCACCGTGGTTAGGAGGCCACGGAAGTGGACAAGACTGACCTTTATTTTCTTTGTTTTGTCATTATTTAGTATGGTCAGGGCGTGAGTTGGGGTGGGCAGTCTATGTTTGTTTTTCTATGATTTGGGTATTTCTATGTTTCGGCCTCGTATGGTTCTCAATCAGAGGCAGGTGTCATTAGTTGTCTCTGATTGAGAATCATACTTAGGTAGCCTGGGTTTCATTGTGTGTTTGTGGGTGATTGTTCCTGTCTCTGTGTTTGTTTTCACCAGATAGGCTGTTTAGGTTTTCTCACGTTTATTGTTTTGTTAGTTTGTTCATGTGTAGAGTATTTATAAATTAAACATGAATAGAAACCACGCTGCATTTTGGTCCGCCTCTCCTTCACCGCAAGAAAACCGTTACATTGTCAAAAATGACAAAATACTTTAAAGATCAATGTATCAACATTTTGAAATATATTTAATTAAAATACATGTATTTTAAAATACAGAACTACGTTTGCAAGTAAACGGCCCAAACAGCAACAATATTCTCAGTAACGGATAGAGAAACGTTTCACTTGCTATGATTGTGATATGTTGTTGTTTATCTACCTTAGTTGAATACACTGACTCTAAGTCACTATGGAAAAGAGTGTCTGCTAAATGACCAAAATGTAAATTATGTGAACATATGGGGTATTATTGTTGGCCTTGTTCCAGTAGAGCTCATTAGAATACTACTCAGCATGCTTTGCAATTGTTCATATTTACATATACATTTATATTTAGTTAATTTATGACACCATAGTGCCATCAGACTTCTGATACCAAGGCAGGGGGAAAGGGAGCCACAAAATTGTGAACCAATATAAAAACGGCAGTGGTGGGAAAAGTACTCAATTGTCATACTTGAGTAAAAGATACCTTCATGGAAAATGACTCAAATAAAAGTGAAAGAAACCCAGTATAAAAATGACTTGAGTAAAAGTCTAAAAGTATTTGGTTTTAAATATACTTACGCATCACAAGTTAATGGAATTGCTAAACTTTACTTAAGTATCAAAAGTAAAAGTATAAATCATTTCAAATTCCTTATACTGTATTAAGCAAACCAGATGGCACAATTTTAGATTTTTATTGACCGATAGCCAGGGGCACACTCAGACATCATTTACAAACGAAGCATTTGTGTTTAGTGAGTCCGCCAGATCAGAGGCAGTAGGGATGACCAGGATGTTCTCTTGATAAGTGTGTGAATTGGACCATTTTCCTGTCAAAATGTAACGAGTACTTTTGGGTGTCAGGGAAAATGTATGGAGTAAAAAGTGCTTTACTTTCTTTAGGAATGAAAAACATATATATATTAAAAGTCAAATAAAGTACAGATACCCCAAAAAACAACTTAAGTAGCACTTTAAAGTATTTTCACTTAAGTACTTTACACCACTGCAAAAAGGGAATAGAAAAGTATTTTGTATTTTAAATATACAAAGTAACTTATTATGAAACACATTGGAGTGAAGTTCAGCCCAAACGACTAAATACTCAGGAAGAATTTAAATACATATTTAAAATACATGTAATACAAATACTTCCCGTCTCTGCATACCAGTCACTTACTTTCAAATCCGTGAAGGGAAGGAAACAAGTGAACACTTTGGGAGAAAGGAAAGATTATTGGGATGCATTGACAGAAAGATGATAGATGTTGAGGGAGATGTTTACCAGTGCTAGAGGCAGAGAGTCCAGAGTTCATGGATGTAGAGCTGAGGGCCAGGTTGTTCTGAAGCCCTGTGGCTGTAGAAACATTGAGAAACACCCACATCGATTGAGTCACACCCACTGTAACATATACAGGATTCATTGACAATGAGAAAATTATTTTCTTTGTTATACTTTCTTGTGATTCTTATGTCGCACACAAATCTTGTTCATTTTAATCATGTGCTTTTTTATCTCTTGGACTAAATCTGTTCAGTTATATAAATAGCTTTGTTGATGGTGTGAAGGATTCAATTCAGATTACATTTCTGTTAGCACTATTATCACTCCGTATCACGCCATTCTTATTAGAGTAATTGTGACTGTATATTTGGTGATGTCTATTGCTGACCTGTGAGTGTGATAGGTGAGTGTTGGAGGGTGGAGGTGGGGGACAGGTTGATGGCGTTGCTGTGGTAACCATAGCCTCCAGCCGTGGGGCCTGACCACATGTAGGAAGGCATTCTTAAGTCCAGGGTGGTGCTGTCGTACTGGCCTGGGAGAGAGGGAACGGGTTACTGGTTTTATGTATGTTTATTTAACCTTTACTTAACCAGCTGAGTCAGTTAAGAACATATTCTGGCCATCTAATGCATCAGTGATTATTTCTGTGCGTATTTACTTGTGTAATTACTACTTATGTACCTATTCATTTATTTCAGAGTGCATTTAAACATTTATTTATGACAGCATTTATTCATCTAGTTTTAATCATGATTATACTGGTGAGGGTGTGTACCTGACTGGGAGCTGTTTGGCATGGTTCTGGTCTCTACGCGGGCCTTCCTGGGGATAGGGAGGGTGCTGGTGGGGGAGCGAGGGGGGCTGATGCTGCTGGAGCAACCCCCCTTCAGCAGCCGCTTCACGTCTTCCAGCTCCGTCCCTACACGCCGCGGGGGAACAGACTAGTGTCATCTAATGTCACGTAGGAAACGTACAGTGTGCAGGCTTTTCAACCGTTTTTTTATTATAAAGACCGATTTTTATCCAACTGTATTTATCTTATCTTCAAGCATCCACGTTCCATTTCCTTTCCACGTTTTCTGACTGAGTCTTACTGTCTCCCTATTTGTTGAAGTCAAACTAATATCATCTTGGTCCACGTGTATTTTCCAGGGCAGATCGGGTGAGTCATAGGTTAGTGATAAGAGCCCGCGTGGTACTAGGCAACTCACATCTTTTGGCTGTGGGAGAGGCACTCTGCAGTCTGCATCTGATCTCACTCTCTGGAACAGGACACACAGAATAGAATAGAATAGAAAAGTATAGAATAGATAAGAATAGAATAGTGTAATCAGATGTGTTCTATTATATTCAAATACAGCCACTTAAAATGGCAAAACAAAAATAAGTGCATTCTGCAGTAGTGTATGTATGGTCTGATTGATGATGCTTTGAGCTAACAGCTCGTACCTCTGCTGTGGCTCCGCCCTCTGGTGGGTTTACTGGCAACTGCACTTGCTGCAGCTGAAACAATCAATTATCAAAACTCAATTATGTCATTTTTAATATCCACTTTTATTAAACATAGGAATTAAATACAGTTTGAAGTCACATTTAAGATTGGTAGTTACCATATCCTCTCCTTGTGTATTCCAGAAAGAAAAACACCACTATTGACGACTTTTCCTTCTTCGTGTCATAACTGAAGTCATACTTCAACTTCCTAATGATATTCTTAATGACATTATTATTGACATCTGCACCTGTACTAAAGAGCATCAGAGGACCTTAGATAGGGCCAGTAGTTTCCTGACCACATGACATGATCAAGAAATGGTTGCACTCCCTCGCTCAGACGTTGCATTCGTCAACCAATGGTCACGTGCCACGTTATCGACTGTGTCATTGACTGACAGATTGCTATAACATACGATGTGGTTAGCTAATAGGTAAAATACCTATCCAGGCATTGTAAGATCTAGCAGGCATCAGCAACACCTGAGCAGAGGAAAGCGCCCGATATCTGATCTTAGACCCCAGAGGTCATGTGGTCAGGAAGAAATCCTAGCCCTGGATATAAGGCTACGTTCATAACCAAATGGGAAGGTGGTATTTACCACATATGACTGGGAAAAGTCCACTTGAATGCCCCTCCAACTGGTAATTACTAGTAGGAACCTCGTCTATTATCCCTGAGCTTCGACTTCTCCCACATGCTGACCTCTGACATCTACTAAGGAAATGACCTTGATAGCAGCATTTTCAGCAGTTAAATGCAACAACAAAACATTATTTAAAAAAAGCAATCTATTAATATGGTTTTTGAACCCTATAATTAGTTTACAAGCATGATAGCTGTGCGTTTAGTTTATGGTTGACGCAGCTTGTTGGTCATTAGCCAATCTGTGTTTCTCAATGAGTTCAGAGCATGCATTGAATGCAGCCAACTGGTATTTACGGCTTCACAACTGGTAATTACCACCTTCTCACTTGGTTATGAACACAGCATATGAATAGGGTTAACCTTTGACCTTGTCACTGACCTTCGTAGCCCATGGAGCGGGCGGTCATGGTGGTGGTCATGCTCTTTCTCTCCGTGGGGGTGGGGGAGAAGCTGACAGCAGAGGATGCAGACCCCTGTGCCCCGCCCCTCTTCACGCCTCCTGAACCTGCCCCTGCCGAGGAGCTGTAGTTGGACCTGGTAACCGTGGAAACGGTCGCAGAGCCCAAGCCGCCGGCCGACATTTTGGCACTAGAAGAACCCCCTCCCCCGATTCCGGTACCAGAACTAGAGGCAAAACCAGAACTAGAACCAGAACTGGAACCAGTGACAAAACTGCCTCCTCCTGCCCCTGCTCCTTTGGAACGAGAGACAAAACCAGAACTGGAACCACCAGTAAGGGAACCAGTGAAAAAAATGGAACTGGAGCTTGACATAAAACCCCCTCCCGAAATGGAGAGGGAGCCGCTGGTTTTGCTAGCCCCAAACGATGCCCCAGAGGCCCCCAAAGCACCGTAGGATAAAGAGGGGGACTCTATAGTGGTAATGGTGGTTGATTTGCTAACGGATCTCCCTCCGTACCCAGACTTAGCTCCACCCCCAGACCCGGCTGAAGCAGAGGAGGATACTAGCACTGAGCTACTCCCTCCTGTGATGGCCTGTGATGGCTGGTTAGACTCTCCTCCTCCAATAGACAGCAGCCCACTCCTCGAAGAGAGACCACCTGAGGCTGGAGGGGGAAAGGAGAAAAATAATGATTAGAACTTATACAGAGTGGAGAGAGAGTGAGTCTTATTCAGTACATTTAGTTATTGTTTGCTTTTCTAAAGTCTACAAACTTTGCCAGCAGGCATGCCAGCTAAGATAGTTATACAAGCTAGCTACTCTAACTTGAAATTGCTTCATGGTAGCTAGTTACGAGGTTGGGAAATTGGGAACCTATCTGAGCTAGCTGAAGCCAACTTCTTAAAATTGCCAAGTGGCTAGTGGTATTAAAGAGAATAAACAAACAATCACCAAAAAAGTATACATATTTTTTTTAATGTAGGACAAATCTCAGGGGGCACTTGCCCCTGTGCCCCTTATGGGCATGACGCCTCTGAATGTAGCTTAGCTGTCTATATATCTATTGAATCCTATAAGTAATGGAATTATATATCAGTTACCATAGGAGTTCTATAGGAGCATCTAAGCTCTTTCGTTGGAATAGTTTAGGCTGTGATTGACAGTACAAGAAAAACGGTCTTTTACAGGATTCGGACTGTCTTCCAAATGAGCAGGTGTTACAAAAACTGGCACACTGTGCCAAAAAGAAGAAAAATGACATCTAGATTTTTTTTTTATGTAGACCTTTTCCACTGGCTTTCTGTCTGAGCATGTCTTTAACATGTTATTGCATAGCTACTGCTGCTGCTACCACTGCTCTGAGAGATGACCTTCCTCTCCACAACGGAAACTCCACTTGAACTGCTCGAGGACACGCTCTTCTGGTTGGAGACGATAGAGTTAGTGATTCCCTCTTGTGGAGAAATGAGGTACTGTCAAAGACCAATTGCTGAGGACTTGGGTCCTGTTCAATGATGGAAAAAGTACCCAAAGGTCATACTTGAGTAAAAGTAAAGATACCTTAATAGAAAATGAATCAAGTAAAAGTGAACGTCACCCAGTAAAATACTACTTGAGTAAATTTCTGAATGTATTTGATTTTAGATATACTTAAGTATCAAAAGTGAAAATATAAATAATTTAAAATTCATTTTATTAAGCCAGCCAGACATCACCATTTTCTCAGGGATGTTATCTTGATAAGGGTGTGAATTAAAAAAAAATGTCCTGTCTTGCTGAGCATTAAAAATGTAACAAATACTTTTGGGTTTCAGGTAAAATGTATGGAGTAGAAAGTAAATGATTTTCTTTAGGAATGTAAAAGTAAATGTAGTTGTCAGGATTTGGCCAGGGTTGTTCCGGGTTTTGGTCAGTAGATGTCCCCATTGTGCTTTTTGTCCCTATGTTTTTCCCTTGATCCCCATTATTATTTGCACCTGTGTCTCGTTTTCCCCTGATTGTATTTAAACCCTTTGTTTCCCTCAGTTCTGTGCTCTGTGTTTGTATGTTAGCACCCTGCCCTAGTGTTCTGTGTGCTCTTGTCGATTCCGGGTGAAGTTCTTGTGGTATTCTGTTTTTTGTTTTTGTTTATTTTTGGTGAGTTTCTTTTGAGGTCTTTTTGTGTTTTTCCTACCACCTTTTGGATTTGCCATTTTTTGTATTTTAGGATTTTTTTCTTTATTAAATACACCGTCTTAAGTACTGCTGTGTCTGCCTCATCTTCTGGGTTCTGCTGTCTATTCGTGGCTCAGTTGGTTAAGTGACTGTTTCTCACTCCGGAGACCCAGGTTCGAAACCGGGTCCTGACAGTAGTCAAACATATAAACAGTAAAGTAAAGTACATATACCCCCCAAAACTTAAGTAGTACTTTCAAGTATTTTTACTTAAGTACTTTACACCATTGGTCCTGTTTGAATACTTTAGAAATGTATCCTCCTTTTTTTCTCCTTGAGGTAAGCACAGATCTATGAGTGATTGAATAGGTGCAAGCATGATTACCACCCATTTATTTCACCATTCTAACCATTCAGATCTGTGATTACATCAAGGAAAGTAGGAAGGAAGGATGCATTTCTGAAGTGATCGAACAAGACCCCAGACTGCTGAAAATGATCATGAATAATCTTCACTACCAATAATTATAGTATGAAAATATATATTTTAATGAATTATAGAAACTCAACATTCGGATGGACAGAGGATAAATTCATATTTATGGGATATTATATTCACAGGTACATGTAGTGTGTATAAATTATGAAAACCTTCAGAAAGGACACAACTCACTTGGCGGCAGTGATGTCAACCGGGTTGTTGTGGTTACTGTTTCTTTGACAACTATGAAAAGTTAAGTTAAGTTCACTATACCACTGATACAAGATTTCAGTCATGGCCAAAGGCTCCTGTCTAATAACATAACATGACATAACATGACATAGCATAACATAGCATAACATGACTTAACATGTAATCTGACACAACAGCTTCTCTTGGACGGGTTGTTTCAATAGCATTGGCTGATGGATGTAGCGTGGACAGGTTCTACAGCAGAACCATGGCCATGATTTAGCCTACACTAGAAAGGTTAAAAGGAAGGATAAAACTGTACAAATGTACAAATACACTGGCCACAAACGGATGCTAATGGATTGGAAAATTGGAAAATACTGTGTATAGTATTCTAACGTAAGCTCATCTTCTTATTCAAGAACAAAAATGTAATCCTCTCTCTAACACGTCAGTGTCATTTGCTGTGGATGCTAACATGAACAAGGCCAGACCTGTGTGGATTCCTTATTGGCTGCCTCAATTTTCATGTAGATTTTTTAAAATTGATTACGTGAATCATTTGAACACATACTTGAATACTGAATTCTATGTGAAATTATGATGTTTTATAAATACTGAATAGGCTGCTACTTGAATCACTGTCATTCAGAAATTCATATCAACTATTGAATATGAAATATGACCCCTTGTAAAGTAATTCATGCTTTATAGCTACCCCCACGTGGTACACCACGGTGTCATGTTACATAGTAGATGACCTATGACCTCTAATTAGCATCACCAGGTCACGAGGGCAGCCAATGTCTGCATCCAAAATGGCACCCTATTCCTATAGGCAATCCAGAGCCCTATGGACCCTGGTCAAAAGTAATGCACTATGTAGTGACTATTTACTCTAGAGTGCCAATTCAGACACTTAATACACAAATACTTGAGGCAAATAGGATTACCTATACAAATAGATACAGATGAAATCATTAGTATGTGGTGGTAATTGACTGTCAAACATAGTTCAATTACTTGTTTTTTTGCCCTCAAGAAAAGCGGAGGAAGATGTTGAGGTTGAGAGAAGGAAGTATCAGTTGCCATAGGCTGTGTGTACACGTGTCCCACACCTGTGTATCACCCCTTCAGTTACAGGCTATCTGCAACACTCTCCCTTCCACAGCCACATAGTGGTGAGAGGAGACCTCTTACAGCTGCAGATGTATCTGTTTACATCTTTGATGTATATGAAAAAAACACTGGCATACTAAGCCCTGAATCCATCACAGTCAGTCTTGATATGGTGCGATATAATACTATACTACCTAATTGGCACATTGGATTTGGGATTGCAATTAAATGAGGAAATTATCATTCAGGGTAGGCATAATTACCGGAAGGCATAATTTGGCAACAATTAGGCATAATATCTCAAAGAGCTTAACTATGCAGACAGCAACACAATTATTCCAATCGGCCCTTGAATTTGGAGGGATGAACATGTGAAAGTGTTCCAAAACAATGAATCGGCATTCCTCCCCAAAATGTGTAAGGAACGTGTTATTGTGTCTACACAGGTGAGACATAAACAGGGGATAGATTAGTACTGCCTCTATTTGGATTGTAAAACTATTTGTATTGTAAAAAAATATATATTTAAAAAGCATTATGCCTACCTCCGTTTTCCAAAGATGATCTTCCTCTCCTCTATTTTCACAGAAAATGATTTGATGGCACCAGCGATCCTATGTGCTTCTGCAGTATCTCCAGGTGCGTTATGGATACGGTCCGCGGTGTTCATGCGCTGTATGTGCCTGGCCCGTTTATGTATGAGTATTTTCTGACTCATTGCTTCTACCGTACCAACACGTTGGAACAAAACAGCTGGAACGGTGCTGTAACTTCAGCCGGTGACAGACACTGCGTTTGGATAGGGGGGTGATGCCCAGGGGAAAGAAAAGTAGATGGGTGGATGAAATACTTTGCATGAGTTGGTAAAATATGGAGTGATTTGCGTAATTATTTATGTTTTTCTAAATAAGAGACATAGGCTATTCTAGTCCATTTGGGATCTTTACATTTTCTATAGCAACGAAGTAAATACATTTTTGCCTTGCATGGCCTATTATGCAGTTGAATTTGACCTGGAAGGTCAAAGGTGAAAAGGTGAAAAATACAATTAAAACATACCTAGATAATTCTGAATGTTAACATGGACTGGCTTTGTTTATTTAGGCCTAGTTAAGGCAATGAGTTGTCTAGGCCTATCAGGTTGCAAAGTTGAGAGAGGAAAATAACTTAACTTTAAAAATATTACATAGTCTACTCATAGTCCATGTGCAAAGCCTAGGCTACTATGATGGGGTGTTTTTTTTTAAATAATTAGGTGGGAATCATAAAGTAGCATCAAATTCCACACTGTGTATGCAAATGGCCATTTTTAGGAGGGGGGGGGGGGTGGGCAGTGAATGGTACATAACTTCCTTGCTCGTCATCAGGCTATCTATCATGTAATCACACAAATTTACTAAAGAGAAAGCTTCTGAATAAAAGACACAGGTGAGGGGATATATTTGCATGGAAGAGTTTGTTGGCATGCTTGAATCTTGGAGTGTCAGTGAGGTCTGTTGTTTAAGTGTATTACATCCACATGGTGTTAGGCTCCCACCTGAACCAGGAATGCACTAATGGCCTCTATTTATATCCAGTGTAGCTGAGAAAAACAAGAACTATTTGCACTGTTTTCCCTCCTCAAGCATCGTGATCTTACAGTGATTAGACAAAAATCTATATTTAAAGTTTGGAGTGATTTGAGACTCTACAGTGAAAGGATTTTAATACAACCATGTACACACCCACATGTTGTTTCTTCTAAAGTTGTGGCTGTTGTTATTGGCTGTGCATGGATTACTGACAAAAATGCATTTGTCTTTCCCAAACTGTAAGAAAAATGGCTGAGTGCAAGACATTCATGTCAATACAGCCATTTCCATGATGTTTAAAACCACTAAAGCTGTCTGACTCTGACCCTGTTTCTGCAACCCACTTATCGCTCAAGTTGTTCGATTCTCAGAAGACTAATTTGTTGTTTAGCCAAGTCTTTCCAAGAATTTTGTAAGATTTTGTACTTTTGTACTTTCAACAAGACAGTATCTTTGTCTGAACAAGTCTGAATGAAACATCCTGAGCGAAATGGGGTGTCAAATTCTTTAGTGACAGACAAGCGTCCATTTTGATCATTCAACACTCATGGAGGTCTCTGGACTACAACCATATATACAGTAGCCTAAATCCTTTTTTTTCTACATTCTTTGCAATCCTATCTAGGCATATATGTTATTCCTCTTTATTGACTCTAACAAGAAAAAAATGGTTGGTAGGTTGGTGTAACGATGTACGCTGAGAGTCGGGAAGCAAGTTCAGGGAGTGAATACATTTAGTAAATAAACAAACATGGACAAAACAAGAAACCCGAACAGCGCACCGACATGACACAGACACAGAAACAATAATGCCTGGGGAAAGGAGACATAAATAGGGCAGGTAATCAAAGAAGTGATGGAGTCCAGGTGAGTGTCAATAAGCGCTGGTGCGCGTGAAGATGGTGACAGTTGGGAGTGCACATGACGGTTAGATGGCTGGTGGATTTCTTTTGACCTGTTAGCCTGGTTGGGCTAAACGGAGCTGTCACTTCAGCACCCGTAATATGAAGATTTACTATGTTTTAACTCATAGCCCAGGCCTAGCGTGCATTTAGTGACGGTATTAAAAATCCCAAACGCTTAACCTAAAGGCAAAGAAAAATCAGAATGGCATGTTCGTGTCTAGGCAGGCATGGACTGTGGATCTGTAACCCAAATGGCAGACTATTCCCTACAGGGCACTACTTTTGACCAGGGTTGTGGGGAATATCGGGAATAGGGTGCCATTTGGGATGCATATTCTATGTGCATAGAAGGATAAAAAGAGTATAGATATGTAGTTGAATACTAGTTTTAAACATGGGAGTGGGTGTAACGGTTAGGTCACCCAACAGAAAAAGACATATAGTACATCAATTCTGAGACATGCCACAATGTTTTCAACCGTCTCCCATCATCTCTCTGGTGCTAAGCAGGTGACAGTTATAAGCCCACTCCAAATCTGGGGGCTACTTTCTGTACAGCACTTTGAGATATCAGCTGATGTACGAAGGGCTATATAAATACATTTGATTTGATACTAAGGAGTCCCCAGATTTGGAGTGGGCTTATAACTGTCACCTACTAAGGAGTCCCCAGATTTGGAGTGGGTTTATAACTGTCACCTGCTTAGCACCAGAGAGATGATTGGAGACGGTTGAAAACATTGCGTGAAGTATGGTGCCAACATCACTCAGCGGTATTACTTTGGCTAGCAAAGCTGATCTTCAAACACTGCATTTCCAGCCAGGAAAAATACATTGCTTTGGGCAATCTTATGAATTCCATGGCAATAATCAAATAATGCTTAATGGTGTTGATTTAGTGCATATGCCAAGGTATAAATATATTCCTTCTCAAACAAACAGTGGGTTGTAGCCTATGAATCACATATGTCTATGTTCCCCTGGCTGCTTCTGAAGGCATGTGGTTGTTAACAATGTTTGGGAAAAGCCTGAGAGATAATACATTTTGTACCTACATGTTGCGTGTATCTTATGTAATGCATGTAGCTTTGTGCCTGTAAAGGTTTTCAGAGAAGGATCGGAGGACCAATGCGCAGCATGGTAAGTGTCCATATCGTTCAATAAAACATAAACTGAACACTCAATGAATACAAAACAATAAACAAAACGAAACAGTACCGTGTGGTGAACAAACACGGAAACAAACACCCACCAACAAACAGTGAAACCCAGGCTACCTAAGTATGATTCTCAATCAGAGACAGCTAACGACACCTGCCTCTGATTGAGAACCATACGAGGCCGAAACATAGAAATCCCAAAATCATAGAAAAACAAACATAGATTGACCACCCCAACTCACGCCCTGACCATACTAAATAAAGACAAAACAAAGGAAATAAAGGTCGGAACGTGACAGTGCCAGGTCCTCATCATACTTGTAGTCCTTTTTTAAAAAACAAACAGTAGAATATAATAATTAGTCCTCCGAGAAAGAAATTATTTTCACAAACATTTTTCATGTACTTTGTGGTTCAATATGGTATGTAACTGAATGTGTATGTATGAAGGTAACGTAAGGGGTTACATATTCTGATGACTTCTTTGATGAATCACAGATTTTAATAGTGTCGAATACTATATGCCTTAGGATAGCCTTAGTACTGCTATGAATCTTCTCCCACAATGCACTATGGTTAGTCATTTGGCCTCTGGGTGATGTTGAAACTCAGTCCCACTGAACACCTGTCCTGTACAGTGCCCTAAGTCCTATAGCATTCATTTGACTATATATGTTTTTTTGTTATTTATTTATTTATTTATATGAATCGTCTTTTACCATTCACAAGATAAATATGTGTTTTCAGATTAGGCCTATAGGCTTCTTCTAAACATTTCAAAGTAATGCAGCATTGTGAAGTTCCTTCTCTGTTATGTGGTTGTATGGGTCAAGCCTTACAGAAGTGGACTATAAACTGAAGCAACGCATAGTCTTAGTCCGTTTTTGTTCTGCAGTGCCTCAAGAAAAGACTGACTGGTTAAGTCACACCTTGTAACAAATTGGGTACAAGATCCTGTTAACGGCAATGCACCACAGCCAGGGATTTACGGTTGTGTCAGAGAGTAGTAGCAGGCAGCTTACCTTTGAGATGCTCTAGTATATTACCATGCAGTCATTGTGACATTAGCCTGAATGTTACAACCTCCACAGACACACAACCATGCAAGGGTGAACCTTATAGCATATCCCTGAGGAGCAGGCAGGCCTATCTCTACTAACCGAACTACACTGAGTGGACAAAACATTAGGAACACCTTCCTACCATTGAGTGGCACCCTGTTTTCTACTCAGAACAGGCTCAATTTGTCGGAGCATGGACTCTATAAGGTGTCGAAAGTGTTCCACAGGGATGCTGGTCCATGTTGACTCCAATGCCTCCCACAGTTGTGTCAAGTTGGCTTTATGTCCTTTGGGTGGTGGACCATTCTTCATACACACAGGAAACTGATGAGAGTGAAAAACCCAGCAGCGTTGCAGTTCTTGGTACGAACAGGTGCGAATGGCACCTACTACCATACCCCGTTCAAAGGCACTCAAATATTTTGACTTGCCCATTCACCCTCTGAATGGCACACAAAAGCAATCTCTGTCTCAATTGTCTCAAGACTTTAAAATCCTTATTTAACCTGTCTCCTCCCCTTCATCTACACGGATTGAAGTGGATTTAACAAGTGACATCAATAAGGGATCATAGCTTTCACCTCGATTCAACTATGTCATGGAAAGAGCAGGTGTTCCTAATGCTTTGTACACTCAATGTATAGAGTACTTGTCAAAAGCACCTACTCATCCAAGGCTTTTTCTTTATTTTTACTATTTTCTACATTGTAGAATAATGATGAAGACATAATAACTATGAAATAATACATGTGGAATCATGTAGTAACCAAAAAAGTGTTATTTTGTATTTGAGATTCATTCAAAATGGTCACCCTTTGCCTTGACAGCTTTGCACACTTTTGACATTCTCTCAACCAGCTGCATGAGGGAGTCACCTGGAATGTATTTCAATTAACAGGTGTGCCTTGTTAAAAATTAATTTGTGGAATTTCTTTCCTTCTTAATGCATTTGAGTCAATCAGTTGTGACAAGGTAGGGGTGGTATACAGAAGATAGCCCTATTTGGTAAAAGACCAAGTCCATATTATGGCAAAAACAGCTCAAATAAGCAAAGAGAAATGACAGTCCATCATTACTTTAAGACATAAAGGTCAGTCAATCCGGAAAATTTCAAGAACTTTGAAAGTTTCCTTAAGTGCAGTTGCAAAAACCATCAAGCACTATGATGAAACTGGCAGTTACCTCTGCTGCAGAGTAAAAGTTCATTAGATTTACCTGCCTCAGAAATTGCAGGTAAATTGTGTGGTTCCCACTGTGAAACTGATAAAAGAATTTATAAGGGTAAAGATAAATGATTAAATAATTCTACCCGGAAACTTAACCGTTAGGTATTAGAGGTTTTGCAGCATGGATAATGAGTAATTAAAAAACACAAGTCTGACTAGGTTAGACCGGGAGAGAGAGGAATGTGTGTGTGCCTAAGAAAACACCTAGAACAATTCAACTGTGTTTGGACCGACCCGGCTATAACTCTGAGAAAGAGCGATAGGACAGGGAGTACCCCTCCAGGTTTCCCTTATCTGGGGGAGGGGGGGGGGGGGACTGGAACTGTCAGCTGGTTAGTGATAAACTGTGGAGAGAATTTTGGAGAACAAGATAGCTCTCCTGATGTTAGTGTGCATGTGTGTGCGTAAGTAAGAAGAATGTTATAAAAGGAATGTCTTTGTGTATGAACGGCAGAGCTCTCATGAATAAACTTTGATTTGACTATTGTGAGCTGGGAATTCTGTCTGTTTCATTTAAACCAGAACTTTACACATTCTGGGTTGCAGACACATTAGAATAATTGAAATTTAGGAACATTGATAGCAAAATTCCATATCAGAAACATGGAGAAGGAGGTGTGATGGTGTGGGGGTGCTTTGCTGGTGACACTGTCTGTGATTTATTTAGAATTCAAGGCCCACTTAACCAGCATGGCTACCACAGTATTCTGCAGCAATATGCCATCGCATCTGGTTTGCACTTAGTGGGACTATCATTTGTTTTTCAACAGGATAATAACCTAAAACACACCTCCAGGCTGTGCAAGGGCTATTTGACCAAGAAGGAGAGTGATGGAGTGCTGCATTAGATGACCTGGTCTCTACAATCACCCGACCTCAATACAATTGAGATGGTTTGGGATGAGTTGGACCGCAGAGTGCAGCCAACAAGTGGGAAAAAAAGCAGCCAACAAGTGCTAAGCATATGTGGGAACTCCTTCAAGACTTTTGGAAAAGCATTCCAGGTGAAGCTGGTTGAGAGAATGCCAAGAGTGTGCAAAGCTGTCATCAAGGCAAAGTTCGGCAACATTTTAACATCTAAAATAAAAAGTATATTTGGATTTATTTAACACTTTTTTGGTTAATACATGATTCCATATGTGTTATTTCATAGGTGTCATGTCTTTCACTATTATTATACAACGTATAAAATAGTTTAAATAAAGAAGAGCCCTTGAATGAGTAGGTGTGTCCAAACTTTTGACTGGTAACTTTTGACTGTAAGTCTATGCTACTAACCCACAGTTTTGGGACATATTTCTGCGAAAACAAAGAGACTATATCAAATGGGGAAATTACAAGGAATATGCCAGGGGGTTTCGACTTGTGATGTTGAGGCTTGCATGGCATGGTATTTCATTCATGTGATGGAATTCTGAAGGATATAAATCTCATGAGGTCGACAGAGTACATATGACTCACTTATGACCTGACCCTGTTTATTGCAATTTTTACATTTTAGTCATTTAGCAGAGTGGGACCAATTCCGGGACGTGTTAGGGAAGGAGTTTTGGTGGAGCTTTCTCTCTCTCTATGTTTCTTCCAGTAAAAATAATAAAATACTGAATACAATTATTTTTTCAATCAGTGATCACGTAGCTGCTTTTATGCATCTTTATACTTTAGACAATAGTGATGCAAAATTGCATGAATATAATAACATATGAATCAGTTGCATCTACAATAAAACACATTCAAAACTCATAATAATAAAATCTATAATTATGTTAATTTATCATTTTAACTTTCACTAGGCCTATTTATTAAGTGATGAACACTATGTAGAACCCTTCTTGTCTTCCAAAGAATCCTTCTTGCCTTCCAAATAATCATCAAACAACCCTTTCTTCCAAAAACTGTTATTAGTTCTTAGCATTGCAGTTGCAAAGGATTCTGAAAAAATATCCTACAAATTCAGACAGTGGAGAAAACGTATGTTTGCCCTGACTGTGGCACAGGCTTCAATCCAATTGGACATCAAAAGATACACATGAGGTCCCACACAGGGGACAATAGACATCATCTGTGACATACTGTATGTTTGAAGTACACATGAGTACTCACAGGGTAGAGACCATTTAGATGCAATGATTACAGAAGGCTATATACACAATGTATACAAAAGTATGTGGACAGCCCTTGAAATGAGTGGCTATTTCAGCCACACCCGTTGCTGACAAGTGTATACAATTGAGCACACAGCCATGCAATCTCTGTAGACAAACACTGGCAGTAGAATGGCCTTACTGAAGAGCTCAGTGACTTTCAACATGGCACCGTCATAGGATGCCACCTTTCAAACAAGTCACTTCATCAAATGTCTGCCCTACTAGAGCTTCCCCGGCCAACTGTAAGTGCTGTTATTGTGAAGGGAAATGTCTAGGAGCAACAACAGCTCAGCCACACAAATTCACAACACGGGTTCGCCGAGTGCTGAAGCGCCTAGCTCGTAAAAATTGAGTTGCAACACTCACTACCAAGTTCCAAACTCCCTTTGGATTTTAAAATATTTTTATTTATTTAGTTAAGTTACTTTTTTACATTTTACATTATTTATGTATGTTATCTATTTATTTATTTTACCCCCGGAAGTTATCGTCCAACTCGTTTTTCGATATTATCAGTACATGGGGCGCAATGAAGAAACGTCCGGTAGGCTACTCGCGTCACAGCAGCAGCTCAGCTAACGTTAGCTAACTAGCTAGCAGTCACAGCCTATCTAGGTAGCTATTTATCTAAATATCAACACCATAGCTACAGATCACATTATATTATGGACTGTTATTGGACAAAACTGCTAATGATTTCTAATGGAAGTGCTTCCAAAGGTTGACAATATTACATGTCCTTGACCTTGTTATTGTTGATAAGCTCAAGGTAGACTTATATCAGCATTCAGCACAAATGTAACGTTATCTTTTATTAAATTACCCAATTGCATGTTTAGAAAATTGTGTTTCTTCATCTTATCATCCTGCAGTCAAAGAGAAGGAGGAGCAACCTCCAAATCCTAGAGAATTGACTATCCAGAGTGCTCACATGAAAACCACCATCGTCTACAAGGAAAACTTTGTTCCTTATTCTACAAGGGTCTACAATTTTGTCAGCTCGCTCAGTCGGGACTCTGCATCGGCTGACAGCCAAGACAATACAAAGTAATTGTGAAAAGGTGAAAGCTGTAATGAACTGATGCCATTGCCTGCCTAGGCTACCACATTTGTGATGTGTGTAGCAAAAATATTTAGGAATTAACACTGTAAATTGTACATTGAATATATCTCTGTGTAAAATACACTGGCTGAAATTGTCACTTGTACAATGCATTGAAATACCACAGTATCCCTCTGTTCGAGAACCCCTCTGCTAACCTAGAAACATTCTCTACCGACACTGTACACGGTCTCAATGCAAAGTGTTGACAACATCTGTCTGTTGAACTTCTAGATATGGCAGTGATAACCTGTCCTGTGCATTGCTGCTGTATTACATTCAGTCCAATCAGATTTTTGCAAACATCTGAAGTAGGAGCATAACTTTTATACAACTAGCAGAGTGTCTGACAGCTGGCCTATGCATGAATTTCAGCACTTCAAGATAAATCAATAAAACATCTGTCAAATTATCTTAATTTGTAAATGAAGTGCAACTGCCAGTTAAATGTTTGCTGTCGTCTGTGTTGATCACGGTAATGTAATATCCATTTATCTGAGGATGTCCTCAACACATTAGCCTGTTATGACCTGTGGATTGTGTCTGGATGATAAAATTGGGGGAGTACCAGTACCACTCACCACTTTTTAATTGGAGGCAACTGTTAGCAGTAAAATATTTGACAGTTGAAAATGTTATGATGTGAAGAGGGAATTCAACAACTCTTGGAGGGTAGTGAAAGTAGATTTTTTTTTAAACGACCTCTAATTGAAAAAAAATGACTGGATAAAATCAACGTGTCTCTACCTTTAGCTCAGTCAGCTCTTCTCTGTCCATTTCTTAACGATTGATTGGATTGGTTTTACAGAGGGTAAAATGTTGGAGGCTTTAGAAAAACAAATAGAAATGCATTTTCAAAACAGCCATGTATGGATTCAGTGACCAATCGCAATCTTGATACAAAACAAAATGTTGGTTCTCATGTAATTGGTTTTAAATTCCCATTGTGATTGTTCCCGTCCCTAAACCATTTTGAAATATATAAAAGCCTTCATCAATTTTTCATCTGACTATAAAACTAACCCGAGCACGAAGCAGTGTCTACACTATGCCGCTACTCAAATGTGATGATAGATCCTTGCAATGCTTTATTATGGTAAAATGTTTTTCACCCCATGCATTCCGGTGTTATTGAGGCTTTCTCTGAACTGATGGCTTCTACGGTTGTGGCTAAATGGAGTACAGCGCCTTCTAGTTGTCACGTCGGGACAACTACCATTTTAGCTAACCCTAACCTTGACCTAATTCTCCTTACCTGCTGCATTAGTTATCCTAACTTGCTGCGTTTGTTCTCCTTACCTGCTGTGTTAGTTCTCCTTACCTGCTGTGTTAGTTCTCCTTGCCTGTTGCGTTAGTTTTCCTTACCTGCTATGTTAGTTATCCTTACCTGCTGCGTTAGTTCTCCTTACCTGCTATGTTGGTTCTCTTTACCTGCTGCGTTAGTTCTCCTTACCTGCTATGTTAGTTATCCTTACCTGCTGTGTTAGTTCTCCTTACCTGCTGCATTAGTTCCCCTCACTTGCTGCGTTATTTTTCCTAACCTGCTGTGTTAGTTCTCCTTGCCTGCTGTGTTAGTTCTCCTAGCCTGCTGCGTTAGTTCTCCTAGCCTGCTGCGTTAGTTCCCCTCACTTGCTGTGTTAGTTCTCCTTACCTTCTGTGTTAGTTCCCCTCACTTGCTGCGTTATTTCTCCTAACCTGCTGCGTTAGTTCTCCTAACCTGCTGCGTTAGTTCTCCTAACCTGCTGCGTTAGTTCTCCTAACCTGCTGCGTTAGTTCTCCTAACCTGCTGCGTTAGTTCTCCTAGCCTGCTTCGTTAGTTCTCCTTACCTGCTGCGTTAGTTCTCCTAGCCTGCTGCGTTAGTTCTCCTAGCCTGCTGCGTTAGTTCTCCTAGCCTGCTGCGTTAGTTCTCCTAGCCTGCTGTGTTAGTTCTCCTTGCCTGATGCGTTAGTTCTCCTTGCCTGCTGCGTTAGTTCTCCTTGCCTGCTGCGTTAGTTCTCCTAGCCTGCTGCGTTAGTTCTCCTAGCCTGCTGCGTTAGTTCTCCTTGCCTGCTGCGTTAGTTCTCCTAGCCTGCTGCGTTAGTTCTCCTAGCCTGCTGCGTTAGTTCTCCTAGCCTTCTGCGTTAGTTCTCCTAGCCTGCTGCGTTAGTTCTCCTAGCCTGCTGCGTTAGTTCTCCTAGCCTGCTACGTAAAGTCACTTCTGTCCGTAGCTGAACTCCATCCACCCACCACCATAGAAGCCATCCGCTCCAGAGAAGCCATCAGTATCACCACAGTTGTACCTCAGATCCCCCCCAAGTCACCCTGCACTAGCGCTCGCTTTGTGTTCCAGCACCTCCTGATTTACAAATGAAGCACTGGATAAAGCAGATGCTTCTTGAGCCCTACCACCAAGTAACTACTACTACTATTTTTTAAATCCCTGATCAAGGTTAAAGGCTGATTAATAAAGATTGGAGAACACTTTGGGAGGGATCTTTTACCATTCCTCCATACAAATTTTTTCCAAATCCTTGATATCCTTGTGTGTGCTTGGTGATATTGTCTTGCTGGAAGATCCATTTGTGGCCAAGTTTCAGCCTCCTGACAGAGGCAACCAGGTTTTTGGCTAAAATGTCCTGGTACCTGGTAAAGTTCATGATACCGTTGACATTAACAAGTGCCTCTAGACCAGTGGAACCAAAATAATCCCATAACATCCAAGATCCACCACCATATTTTACACTCGTTCTGAGTTACTTTTCTGCATACGTTTCCATGTTTCAATGCCAACACCACCACTGGTGTGTGTGGCCAAAGAGGTCTATTTTCATGTCATCTGACCATAGCACCGGTTCCAATCCAAGTGCTCACTCTGTTTAGCAAACTCCAGGTGGTGGATGGTCAGATGACATGAAGATAGGCTTAGTGTCATTATCCTCGCAAGAGGAGGGTGCTGGAGTATTGAAAACAAGGGTGCCATTTTGACCTCAATCTTTTATTTTATTACTTGTTAATTTTAAACAAAATAGTTCTCAGTTGTATTAGTATAAAATTATTTTTAAAACTTGAGCATACAATATACACTAGCTCAGTATGTTATTTATTTTATACAGTCTTAATTTATGCCAATAATGTCGGTCCTGACTGTATATCCCTTTCATACACAGACCAAAATCACACTAATTTCCCATACATGCTTTTTTTGCACCAGCATTTTTTGTATATCTGAAAGGGGTAAAATAACATGGTAAACTAAAAGCCACCTGAAGACCTGGTCATGATTCCTGTATTTTCACAGACCCTGTAACCAAAATACAGGTATCGGGTCTGAGTGGTGCTCTGCTTTTGTTCAGGTAAATTCATCAACACTTCCATTGTTTAACATCTCCCTAATTTGAAATGCAAACAGCCCTAATGGTTTAACAACAACAACTCAGCCTTCCAATGTGCCAGTTACCCACTGATATGTACAGTTGAAGTCGGAAGTTTACATACACCTTATACAAATACATTTAAACTCAAGTTTCTCACAATTCCTGACATTTAATCCAAGTAAAAATGACCTGTCTTAGGTCAGTAGGATCACCACTTTATTTTAAGAATGTGAAATGTCAGAATAATAGTAGAGAGAATTATTTCATTCATCACATTCCCAGTGGGTCAGAAGTTTTACATACACTCAATTATTATTTGGTAATGTTCCCTTTAAATTGTTTAACTTGGGTCAAACGTTTGGGGTAGCCTTCCACAATAAGTTGGGTGAATTTTGTCCCATTCCTCCTGACAGAACTGGTGTAACTGAGTCAGGTTTGTAGGCCTCCTTGCTCACACACGCTTTTTCAGTTCTGCCCACAAATTTTCAATGGGATTGAGGTCGGGGCTTTGTGATGGCCACTCCAATACCTTAACTTTGTTGTCCTTAAGCCATTTTGCCACAACTTTGGAAGTATGCTTGTGGTCATTGTCCATTTGGAAGACCCATTTGCGACCAAGCTTTTACTTCCTGACTGATGTCTTGAGATGTTGCTTCAATATATCCACCTAATTTTCCTGCCTCATGTTGCCATCTATTTTGTGAAATGCACCAGCCCCTCCTGCAGCAAAGCACCCCCACAACATGTTGCTGCCACCCCCGTGCTTCACGGTTGGGAGGGTGTTCTTCGGCTTGCAAGCATCCCCCTTTTTCCTCCAAACATAACGATGGTCATTATGGCCAAAGTTCTATTTTTGTTTAATCAGACCAGAGGAGATTTCTCCAAAAAGTACGATGTTTGTCCCCATGTGCAGTTGCAAACTGTAGTCTGACTTTTTATGGCAGTTTTGGAGCAGTGGCTTCTTCTTTGTTGAGCAGCCTTTCAGGTTATATCGATACAGGACTCGTTTTACTGTGAATAGAGATACTTTTGTACCTGTTTTCTCCAGCATCTTCACAAGGTCCTTTGCTGTTTTTCTGGAATTTATTTGCACTTTTCGCACCAAAGTACGTTCATGTCTAGGAGACAGAACACGTCTCCTTCCTGAGCGGTATGACGGCTGCGTGGTCCCATGGTGTTTATACTTGCGTAAAATTGTTTGTACAGATGAACGTGGTACCTTCAGGCGTTTGGAAATTTATCCCAAGGTTGAACCAGACTTGTGGAGGTCTACATTTCTTTCTAAGGTCTTGGCTGATTTCTTTTTATTTTACCCATGATGTCAAGCAAAGAGGCACTGAGTTTAAAGGTAGGCTTTGAAATACATCAAATCAAATGTATTTATATAGCCCTTTGTACATCAGCTGATATCTCAAAGTGCTGTACAGAAACCCAGCCTAAAACCACAAACAGAAAGCAATGCAGGTGTAGAAGCACGGTGGCTAGGAAAAACTCCCTAGAAAGGCCAAAACCTAGGAATAAACCTAGAGAGGAACCAGGCTATGTGGGGTGGCCAGTCCTCTTCTGGCTGTGCCGGGTGAAGATTATAACAACATCCACAGACAGACCTCCAAAATACATCCACAGATACACCTCCAGTTGACTCAAATTATGTCAATTAGCCTATCAGAAGTGTCTAAAGCCATTACATAATTCTCTGGAATTTTCCAAGTTGTTTGAAGGCACAGTCATCTTAGTGTATGTAAACTTCTGACCCACTGGAATTGTGATACAGTGAATTATAAGTGAAATAATCTGTCTAAACAATTGTTGTAAAAATGACTTGTGTCATGCACAAGGTAGATGTCCTAACCGACTTGCCAAAACTATAGTTTGTTCACAATAAATGTGTGGATTAGTTGAAAAACGAGTTTTAATGACTCCAACCTAAGTGTATGTAAACTTCCGACTTCAACTGTATAAAAGGATACATTATACTGTCTGCAAGAAAATAGTAAATAAGGCACTGTTTGAAAGGGAGTCAACTTTGCCTTATATATTTGATTTGTTACTGGTAATATACCAGATTTTCTGTCGAAAATGGGTATTACACTGCCCTCCAGGAGTTGCTGAATTTCCTCTTCATTTTGCTCCAAAACTCATGCACCTTGGTGTGGAGAGCGAGGTAGTGACAGCGCTCCCTTCCCTTTGAAAATGCTCATAATGACAGTATCGTAGGTTTTTGGGACAAATGTGCAAAACACCAATTTAACCCCAGCAATCAGTACAGAAGGTATTTTTTTAGCACTTTAATGCTGTTTTATATGGTAGCAAAATTGATCTACTGTACTCCCAACTGCTGCCGCTAGAGGCCTCTGACAACGCAGCAAGGATTCATGGGAAGTATGACGTTTACGTCTGTGCACCGCTTCAATCTGATTCATTCTAGCGAGCGAGCTAATCAAAACAATGAAGGCAATCATTCAAAGAGTGACAACAGCCAGCGTGTCAGGTGAGTAACGCTATCTACTTGTAATTATTTTATTTCTATATCGCTCATGGTGTCAAAGAATGACAGTTCTTCACCGGTAGGCATGTTGCAGGCAGCACAGAGGATTGCTAACGTTAGCTACGGTAGTTTGGTAGCCGCACGGCTATCCAATCAAATGTATTTATAAAACACTTTTTCAGTGGTGTATAGTAACTTACTTAAGTAAAAATACTTTAAAGTACTACCTATGTCGTTTTTGGGGTTATCTGTACTTTGCTATTTATATTTTTGACTACTTTTACTTTCACTTCTACATTCCTAAAGATGATAATGTACAATTTACGCCATACATTTTCCCTGACACCCACAACTAGTCAAAACATTTTGACAGAAAAATGGCCCAATTTAAACACTTAGTTGGTGATAGTCGTAGTTGGTGATCAAAATAACATTCCTGGTCATCTCTACTGTACTGCCTCTGACTCCCTACTGTGAGCACAAATGTTTATTTTGTAAATTATGTCTGAGCGTTGGAGTGTGCCCATGGCTATCCGTAAATACAATGAAACAAGTTAATTGTGCCGTGTGTTGTGCTTAATATAAGGAATCTGAAATGATTGACTTTCACTTTTGATACTTAAGTATATTTGAGCAATTCCATTTACTTTTAATACTTAAGTATATTTAAAACCACACACTTTTGGAATTTTACTCAAGTAGTATTTTACTGGGAGACCTTTGACTTGAATAATTTTCTATTAGAGTATATTTACATTTACTCAAGTATGCCCATTTTACATCAGCAGATGTCACAACGTGCTTCTATAGAAACCCAGCCTAAAACTGGAACCTAGGAAGAAACCTAGAGAGGAACCAGGCTCTGAGGGGTGACCAGTCCTCTTCTGGCTGTGCCAGATGGAGATTATAAGAGTACATGGCCATTAAGTCTGAACATCTTGAAGAATGATCTAAACTTTCATAGATGACCAGCAGGGTCAAATAATAATCACAGTGGTTGTAGAGGGTGCAACAGGTCAGCACCTGTAAATATCAATCACACTTTTTGAGAACCTGACTAAAGTAGCTATATGCCATGCTGAATTGCCCCAATATGTAATGATGTGTGCACTGACATGTCCAATGACTATTCCAAATGCTGGCTTTATGGTAATCTCTCTAGGTGGGTTCACACTAAAAGTGCTTGTTACTAGTTACCACAGCTACAAAATCCCAATCCCTGCCTGTTTATACAATTTCTCTGCATCAAATGTGATTTGAAACCTAACATTAACCATGCTGTTAACCTCATTGAATCTCCCAGGTACTGTACTGTACTATAGGAGCCTAATACTACTTGCAAGACTGTCTGTGTGTGCTAGATTAACCACACTTTTTGAGGAGGATGTGACACTGAATAATGAAAAGGACAATTATTGTATTGATTTGATAATTCTGTCCTGTGTTGTCACAGTGGGAGAGGTGCCCATCAGCTCAATAGGCAGAGGACTGTGTGTGTTGCTGGGTATATCCATGGAGGACACACAGAAGGATGTGGACTACATGTGAGTGTGGGTTCGTTCAGTCACAAAACATGGTCTTTGCACTACGGTACTGTAGCCCTTCTCCTACATAGGCAGGGCATAAGGGCCAGGTCAGGTTCATATCTGTAATAGGAATTTGTAAGACAAGCTTTCACATAGCTTTTCTTTTGTATTAGCCCAATAATTTTGGAACATCTGCACAAAATACTTGCTCACTCCTACAGCCATCTCCTTTGTGTCCCCAACACATAAATATTCAAATAAATACATTCTATATTTCAATCAATTCTACGCCCCAACGTTCATTTCTCTGCTCCTCAGGGTTCGTAAGATCCTTAACCTGCGTCTGTTTGACGATGAGAATGGCCGGGCGTGGAGCAAAAGCGTCATGGACAAGGAATATGAAGTCCTGTGTGTCAGTCAGTTCACTCTGCAGTGCATACTAAAGGGTAACAAGCCAGACTTCCATGCTGCCATGCCTGCAGAGCTGTCCCAGCCCTTCTATAATAACATCCTGGAACACCTGAGGAGCACCTACAAGCCGGAGATGATCAAAGGTGGGTGAACACACAGGACTAAATAGAAAACGATATTACTATGGGTGGACATCAATGACTGACACTGCAGGCCTACAGTCTGCTAAATACGCGCTAGGCCTCTATCAGCTGCTTTAACTCTATTACTACTAAACAAGCCTGAGATGATCAAAGGTGGGTAGCCTAGCGGTTAGAGCGTTGGTACAGTAACCGACAGGTTCCTTGTTCGAAACCCAGAGCGGACAAGGTGTAAAAATCGTCCGTTCTGCCCTTGAGCAAGGCAGTTGACAATTGATCCTCGGGGGCCGATGATCTCTGGTTATGAGGGGATGAGTTAAATGCGGAAGACACATTTCGGTTGAATGCATTGAGTTCTACAACTGACGCGGTGTCAGTTTTCCCTCTAACCTGCGTACAGCTCCCATCAGACTGCCGCGCAGACGAAATAGCCGTCCAGCCAGAGAAACGTGAGTTTGAACTTCACTCACCTTTCTTGAGTTTACCCCTTTAGTTAACACTATCAACATTTCGCTCTACTGTGGGAGTTGTGATCGAATCAACGCAATCTTAACCAATTTCAATGTAACATAGCGACATAAAACAAACTATTCAAGACTTGGCAAAACTAACTGTGCAATATATTTTCTTGTAGGCAGAGCACATTGGAGTAGGATTCTAAAGTATTGATAGGTAAGACTATAGTATTGACAGGCAGGTACTCTACACAGACCTATATGCAAATAACCATTGCAATATATGGATCTGTGTCTCTCACTTTGAGCTGGACCGTATTTAGGCTACAGTATGAGCGGTTCATATTCTTTGCTAGTTAGTGAGTTATTAGCCCAGTTATAGCTCATTTCGAGTCAACAATGGGGGAGTGTTTGCTTCCTACAAGAGCACAAAACGTCTACATTTCTAGACATCTTTGAAAACGTGTCAGGTAAATAGCTTTTTAGGTCTTAGGGTCAGTGTTGTATTTTGAGACATGCTTGAATAAGTTAAGGTGCCAATAAGCAGAGCATAGCTTAATTTGACTGATTCTCTGTAGTAATGGTATGGGAATAATAATGTATTTTATTTTGAAAAGTGCTTTTTTGCATAAAAAAAACAAACATTTTCAGTCACCTCCTTGTCTGAATGACAGGTGTATGAACAGGTTCATGTCAAGCCCTGCATGTGTTTTTTTTTCAAAAGTCTCATGGAATGTAGGTGTACATTGAACACCACACATTGGCTGCTACTGTAGGCTGAATGATAGAACAGCTATTTCTGTGTTCAAATGTTATTGGATGCATTTTTCTCCATGGTTTTTGATGGTAGGTCACTCTGGTTGGCCTACATTATGACCAAATAGCCACAGTAGCCTACTTGACCACTCTTACAACTGTAACTTAAAGCAGGTAGAACCTCAGTGTTCACAGTAAACGCGCCGGAAGTTGCACAGAATTTTCACAACCTTCAAGTTTTGCGCTCAGCCGTTCTTTAAATTTGCTCAGGGTCCCGGAGAATTTGAGGGAACATTGCTAGGTATCCCATTTCCTTTCCTCACTATTGAGTTGAACCAAGCTGAGATGTGTGCTGTGCTGACCTGGTTACACTTCCACTTTAGTTGCTGGAACCATGCTGGAAAGGACAATGTGAACAGATCATATAATAATAAAACATTAGGAACACCTCTTTCCATGACATACTGACCAGCTGAATCCTGGTGAAAGCTATGATCCCTTCTTGATGTCACTTGTGAAATCCACTTCAATCAGTGTAGATGAATGGAAGGAGACAAGTTAGAGGAGGATTTTTAAGCCTTGAGACAATTGAGACATGGATTGTGGATGTGTGCCATTCAGAGGGTGAATGGGCAAGACAAAGAGTTAAGTGTCTTTGAACGGGGTATATTAGTAGGTGCCAGGCGCACTGGTTTGTGTCAATAACTGCAACGCAGCTGGGTTTTCCACACTCACCTGCTTCCTGTGAGTATCAAGAATGGTCCACCACCCAAAGGACATCCAACCAACTTGACACAACTGCATTGGAGTCAACATGGGCCAGCATCCCTGTGGAACGCTTTCGACACCTTCTAGAATCCATACCCCGACAAATTGAGGCTGTTCTGAGGGAAAGGGGAGAAGGTGTTCCTAATGTTTGTTATACTCAGTATATATTGCAATATCACTATATCTATACTGGGCTGAGTTGGGCTGGGTGAGCGAGACACTGCAAGATGAGCCATATATATCGTTTTTAAAATAGACTGCTATTGTACAGAATTTCACATCCAGTGACCCAAAAGTGTCGAGGACACTTTGCTGTGTAGGCAGTTTGTGGGCAGAGAGAAATTAACTCTCATAAGACACGCTAGATAGGAAAAGCGTAAACGAAGAGATCATTTTGATACCTAATAGTCACTATTATCTTGGTTATTTAATAGATGGTAAAAGGATCGGCATTCTGCTAAGTGTGTGGTTTTAATATATAATAGCATTGGGTCAATGTTTTGCTCAATCATGGTTATGATGGATTGCAAAAGGTAATTTGTTCAAGCAAGGAGGTGAAGCTAAACTGAACAAAAATCTAAACGCAAACATTTCAAAGATTTTACTGAGTTACAGTTCATATAAGGAAATCAGTCAATTCAAATAAATTCATTAGGCCCTAATCTATGGATTTCATATGACTGGGAAGGGGTGCAACCATACCCCTTTGTGAGGAAAAACTCATTTTGATTGGCTGGGCCTGGTTGTCAAGTGGGTGGGCATAGGCATAGGCATAGGCCCTAATCTATGGATTTCATATGACTGGGAAGGGGTGCAACCATACCCCTTTGTGAGGAAAAACTCATTTTGATTGGCTGGGCCTGGTTGTCAAGTGGGTGGGCATGGGCATAGGCCCACCCACTTGACAACCAGGCCCAGCCAATCAAAATGAGTTTTTCCTCACAAAGGGGTATTAGTACAGACATAGATACTCCTCACCAACCCCCCTCAGATGATCCCACAGGTGAAGAAGCCAGATGTGGTGATATGCAGTTTTGACGCCGGTTGGATGCACTGCCAAATTCTCTAAAATGATGTTGGAGGCAGCTTATGTTAGAGAAATGAATATTCAATTATCTGGCAACAGCTCTGGTGGACATTTCTGCAGTGTGCATGCCAATTGCACGCTCCCTCAACTTGAGACATCTGTGGCATTGTGTTGTATGACCATTTTAAAGTGGCCTTTTATTGTCCTCAGCACAAGGTGCACCTGCGTAATGATCATGCAGTTTAATCAGCTTCTTGATATGCCACACCTGTCAGGTGGATAGATGATATTGGCGAAGGAGAAATGCTCACTAACAGGAATCCAAGAAATTTGAACACAATTTGAGATAAATAAGCTTTTTGTGCACATGGAAAATCTCTGGTATATTTTTTTATTTCAGCTCATGAAACATGGGACCAACACTTTACATTTTATTTTTGTTCAGTCTAATTGATAGCCTAAGGTCAATATCACAAACACCTGGAGAACTATAGTGAAGAGAAGGGTTGCTGTTCACAGTTTGGGGAATTGAGACACTAGCTTAAGGCTTAACAAGGGTTAGGGTTGATAAGCCAATGCACTCCTAAGTGAAACAGCCTAGACTACAGGATCACAAGCAGTAGCCTTTATCCTTAAGGCCACTCAAGACTTGACTCCTGACCTGAAAGGCTCGGAATCAGTTGGAACGCCTGCTTTCCTGTTGAAACAGAGGTTACATACATCGGCCTTTAAGGTCATAGTTCACAGTGCAAAGGTTATGGTGGTTCCACACATCTACATGGGGGTGGGTTAGTCAGGCCATGTTTAGTAATGAATTGGGTCTATAAGGTCGTTGGGCACAGTATAGAAATAAACAGTTATATTTAATTATATGGGTCACAGTGCAAGGGTTATGGCGGTTCCACATTGGGGTGGTTTTCTTTTATCGGGTCGTAGTTGGTGATGGTGTTTGGTGGGGAATTGGTTCAAGCCACCGGGGAGAAGGTGTAGTGGAGGAACTCTGTGTCCCTGCTTGTAGTGGGACGCAAGCTCTCTAATTAGTCTTCTCGCTGCCAAGGCCCAATCCCCTGAGTGGGAGAAACGAGATGATTAGGCGCTTTTTAGAACACACCACCCAGCCACCGGTTTCATGGGCAGATGATGTAATAAATCGAAACATACCTGGACCATTTTAAGTATAAACTTCCTGTCTTATTGTATCTTAACACCCTCTACCCCCATGTCCCTGTGGTACTGAGATGCCACCTGCTTATAAACCATTGATATAGAATAATGTGCCCAATAAGCAAACTGCAGTAGCTGTTACTGGATGGAAACGTTGAGTGGTGTCATTTATATGGGCCTATTTAGATGTATTAAGGTTAACCTTTACATTTTCCTTTTGTCTTTGTTTTTTGTTTTGTTTTTAGATGGGCAGTTTGGGGCCTACATGCAGGTTCACATTCAGAATGATGGACCAGTCACCATCGAACTGGTGTCTCCTTCTGCTCCCATGGACCCCAAACAGGTACAGTTGTTGTTGTTGATGCTGTTGATTTCTGCAAGTATGGAGTTGGCTCATGTTGTATGATGGTGTCATATTGCGAAGTCTCCCTTTAGCCTGTGTATTGCTAGACTATATTTGTTCTAAGTAGTTCAGACTTTCTCTCAGCACTCACTGTCTATCCTGCTATCCTCCAGCAGGTGGTGCTGCAGGCCTAACTTATTGTAGTAACAGATGGAGAGCGGACCATGATCAACAAGCAAAGCTGCACTATTGCTTTTCTTAGTGCAGTATTAGTCGACCTCTGGTCCATGGACCGGCACCGCTCCCTGAGATGTGGCTTACTGGTTCCTGAGATAGCTGTCAGACATTTAGTTGGTCAGTTTTCTGTTGTAATTTTAGTCCCTGGCTTCAAGGAGGTGAACCAGAGATTTGCTGGTCCCTGACACAAAAACCAATCCTGATACCGTAGATGTGTACTGATTATCCCATGAATCTGTCCTGCTCTGTCCCAGCATCCCTCTGGCCTTGCTGAAAGACCACTGATTGACCAAAACACACTCTGAAAGGTTTGAGTTGTCATGTGTCGGAAGTGTGTGTGTGTGTGGGGGCGGCATAACATATGATTGGCAGGCCAGGGCGAGGTGGGGGTCGCCACCGCATGGGTGCCCCCGCTCTCCCCACAGGGATCGGTTGACTCCTGAGTCACTGTGCACTCTGTTACCATGACGACGGCCTCTGCAGGTGGCGACTCAGGCCATGCTGGCTAAGAAATATATTTGAATGTGGAATAATGATTTATGAGTTCTGATGTGTAGCCTATGTAGTGACAAGTTCACCCACAATGTTATATTAATAATGGATGTCCTCTCCTAGGGCCAGTGTCCTGGCCCTAGATTAAGCTCTGTCCTGGACTATAAAGCATGCTCATTCCAAATTCTCCATTGAACATGCTTTCAGGACTAGGCTCAATCCTGATCCAAGAAACAGGCCCTTAATGTCTTACTGGGCATCTGTTTTTGAATGGTAAACTATGTTAAAAGTCATTTCAGGTCGTTTTAAGTGTATTTTAGGCAACGTATCCATCTTTAAACATGACAAATGGATAACCGTTGGGTAACACTGCTGATTCCACAGTATCGCCCAGTCCTGTTGTGTAACACAGAGGGATTTGAAGGAGCAAAAGCCTTGATGAATGTGTTACGCCACCACATCTACTTGAAGACATCGCGCTATGATCCAAACTTATAGCAGAAAGCAGTCAGGTCCACTCCAAACAGCAGCAGCCATGAGGGAGTAGGGACATCCCTCCCTGCTTCTCCTAAACCGTCCGCTTCACATTGTAATTTATTCAAATCAAACTTTTTGTCACATGCGCCAAATACAAGTGTAGACCTTACCGTGAAGTGCTTACTACAAGCCCTTAACCAACAGTGTAGACCCTACCGTGAAGTGCTTACTACAAGCCCTTAACCAACAGTGTAGACCCTACCGTGAAGTGCTTACTACAAGCCCTTAACCAACAGTGTAGACCCTACCGTGAAGTGCTTACTACAAGCCCTTAACCAACAGTGTAGACCCTACCGTGAAGTGCTTACTACAAGCCCTTAACCAACAGTGTAGACCCTACCGTGAAGTGCTTACTACAAGCCCTTAACCAACAGTGTAGACCCTACCGTGAAGTGCTTACTACAAGCCCTTAACCAACAGTGTAGACCCTACCGTGAAGTGCTTACTACAAGCCCTTAACCAACAGTGTAGACCCTACCGTGAAGTGCTTACTACAAGCCCTTAACCAACAGTGCAGTTCAAGAAGAGTTAAGAAAATATATACCAAATAAACTAAAGTAAAAAATAATAGAAAGTCACACAAAAAAATAACAATGTATACAGGGGGTACTGTATATATCTATACAATATATACAGGCTATATACAGGGGGTACCGGTATCGTGTCAATGTTTGGGGGTACAGTGAGTCATTTGAAATTGTAGTGTTTTAGCTATTTGTGAATTGTTGAAGACTTCCTGAATGTGATTCCAGTCACCTCTGTGTGTGCATGCATGGTCTTTGTGTGTGTAAACTTGACTGCTCGGTCCAATGGATGTGAGCGGCAGTCCTCAGAATTTGAATCCTGTCTGTTTTGGATGTTTGGGATGTTGTTGTTTAGTTAGAGGGGTGTATGCCAAGGCTGAGAGGATCACCAGTCAACTGGGGGAGCAGCTTAAACACACACACACACACACTTTCCATGAATCGGAAGCTTTATCGGATCCTAGGAGAGGGACAACAGAGCCTAGCAAACAATACCATTAAGTCAAGTTATCCTGATTCTATTGTTCTGTGAAAGTCATTTTGAATATAAACAGTGGTCTTAATCACTGAAATATCATGTGATCTTTTTTTATTGGGGTTTTCAAAGCCACACAACACCCTGGGAAAGATGGTATATTGCTTGCTAGCTAGCTAACTCCGATGGAGTTTGTACAGGGATAACTAGATCATTGGTGTTTTTTTAAAGTCTTATTCCCTTTAAATAATTAAGAGTTTGTGGGATGTTGTGGCTTTAGCATAACATTTAAGGCATAAATATTTCCTGTGGCGCTCATGAAAGTTTTAGCATGTATGTTTACAAACCTTTTCAGGGATAGTTGTGTACCTTTTTAGTGTAGGGTTCTTGTTTAATGTTCATTGAGCAGAACAGAGATAGCTGCTACAGTAGTTTCCTCAGAGAGGAGTTCAATAGATAAGCCTCGCAGCTAACCGTAGATGGTGAGTGAATGGGAAGATGACTCGGCTCTTTCTGAGTGTGACAGCTTTATATTGTGAAGACAGTTAATGCTACATCGAAATGGCCATGGCTTCCGGAAATAGCGGCACAGTGAAACAAAGCTCTGGTGTTTATTTCTCTTTCTTCTGCCCTTTTCATCTTCTCTTTTCTTGTTTTTATGTAGCCAAGTATTTGGTACAGTTATACATAGCTAGGTCCCTGGGTTTCTCTTGGGCACGTGACTTGACCAGTAAAAACAGGTCACGTGACCACGAACAACTCAGGTCCCTACTAATTGCATTAGATCAATCCAAGTTTTGTCCTTCTCTTTTTAACCCTTTACCACTGGCCTTGTTTCCCCCCTCAGCTCGCTAAACAGGAGAAACAGCAGCAGAGGAAAGAGAAGCAGCGCTCTAAAGGACCCTCGGAGTCAGGCAGGGAGAGGGCCGCCCCGCGCCCCAGAGCCCAGGACCCTAACGCCAGCAGTGGAGCAGACGGCGACGTGTCGTCAGAGAGGGAGACCTAGGGCAGCACGGTGAGCCTGGAGTCCCAACCTGCTGTGCTGGTAGTGCTGTATTACTTATACTAAAAAATGTACAAATAAATAACCAGTAAAGTTGTCCTCTGTTTTGGAGAGTTGATGTTAGGTCAAAGTAGGGGTATCTAGTACTGTATGCATCTGCTACAAAACGCTTTACGTCACTGGTCCTTTATCTCAGCTTCTGGATTTCCTCTCTGTATTTATTGCACACAATCATGGATGAAATAGAACCACTTCAATCCACATTGGTGTATGTTGTACTGCACATGGTCCTTGGTCGCTCCATGTTATTGTTGACATTGTAGTGAAATCCAGGAGGAGGCTGTTTCTTATACAAGTGTTCAGATCTCCGGATTAGAGGGCTTTGCTCTTATTCATCCCTAGCGTTTGTTTGTTTACTAAAAACATGGAAGTGGAGTCACTGAGTTAGTCCGTCAACCCGCCCCTGCTTGCTTGCGCGAGCGAGCCTGTGGTGTGGTGTGGTCGCGCCTACGTGTTGGGGTCAAAAATGCAGTGATCCGTGGTGGAGTTGGTATGGCTTCGGAGCGAACACACCACCACACGACGTCACTACTTGGTTACGTATCCTCTCTTTCATAACCATGCACATACCCACATCATGCACATACCCACATCATGCACATACCCACATTATGCACATACCCACATCATGCATGCGCACACACATTATACACACACACACACACACACACACACACACACACACGGTACATACAATGTATGTAATTTAGAGAGACAACACACACACTCCATGTCCCTCATGGCTCTTGGTACTCAGCCTCCGGCGGTATCCCAGACTCCCCGGTGGTGAGGACACTACTCCCCTCACTTTATGAGACAAAAAGAGAGAAGGAGACGGGAGAGAGGGGGGCAGGCTGGGTAAATATGCCGCAAGACATCAGCAAGGCCTCCCCGAGATGGTTGCATAAGGCCACTTCGCCTGACAGAGAGCGAAAGCCAAGGGAGGGAGGGGGAGGGGCGAGAGAGATTGAGAGTTGTTTTCATTTTTCACTTTCGGGGGGGAATGCAAAGGCAGCAGTTCTCTGTGTGATAAGCGAGCTCAGACTTGAAGGTAGAGAAATGCTCACTCTCCTCCTCATTGCTTCCTTTCCTCTCCTTTCCTCTCGCTTTCTCAGTTCTGTCGCTTCATTTTTTTGGGGGGGACTTTGTCTCCCTGAGGTTTGCTTACTATGACTTAAACATGAGCAGTGTGCACCACTGTGTGTGTCTCAGAATGATTAGAGTCATTTTGTGACAAGTCTTCGGCCTATCTTCCCTCCCTTCCTTCCTGCAATGTTCTATTTAAATGAAATGTTCTTGTGGTTCTGTTACTGCAAGAATCCCCCTGCTCTCAATACTACAACGACTGCTCTTTACACGGCTACTGTGTCCAATGCTACTGTGTCTAATGGTACTATGCCTTAATACTACTAACAGTCTATACAAGTTGCTCTGGATAATGGCACGTGCTAATTGATGTTCTATATATGAATATACTGATAACGATGTGTGTTGCTGCTTATAGATTTACCATATTGATGTTGGAGGAGCCCAGTCGGCCAAAATAGACTTCATCTGCAGAGACGTGACTCTGGACTGTCCTCCTGGAAGAACGTATGGCCCTCTTCCTCTCCATCTTTCTCTACAACATTGGCAGTCTCTGCCTTGTACCCTCTCTGCCACTGTCTTCCTCTACTCAAAGACAAGGGACCTTCCACCCCAAAATCCAAAGGCACCTATGACAGAGAGGGGTAGTGGCATCACAAGATGGAGATGTCGGACATTCTCTCACCTTACTTTTGTAGTTCTTGTCTTAATAAGGACAACACATTTGATATTTATGAATGTTGTGAACACGATATGTTATACTGCTGTTTAGTGAATTTGAATGTAAATGTGGTCATTTTATAAAAGAAGACATGGTGTGTGGACCTATGCTGTGTTTGTTGTCTGTGTGTGAGTGCGTACATGCTCTATCCTTGTTCTTGGATGGTCTGAGGGAGGAACACACCTACCTTCCCACTGAACACAAATACCTTCAAAACTCCAGTATTTAGTTGACAGAGCATCTATTCCTGGCCTACAGGAACTGCTGTGCCCTCGCAACGTGACGTTGTGCTGGGATGAGATTTCTCTCCAAGTTTATTTCTGGTTGAGAACAGAACAGGAGGAAACTGAAAAACAACGTCATATCATATGAGGAGAAGACGAGACATGACCCAAATATGTCTGGATCTACTGTGGTTTTTAGGGGGCTCCAGACAGTAGACAGCCCCGACCTATGTTTCATCACAACAGGGAAAGTGACTGCTGGACTATGGATGTAGATACCAACCAAGACAGTACGGCAGAAGTGATGAAAGCCATTTTGATTTTAGTGGTGAGACTGTGTGGTTCCATATGTATATTGGGGTCCCTACTGGCAATGACTCATTGGGGGGGGGGGGGGAGTCAACAGCTTGTGAGTTGTTCGGTCTTTGATAGTGTTTTGTTGTGGATCTCAGTACTGTACTACAAGTGTGCACTTCCGTGTGTGTACGTGTGTATCATCTTCCAGGCCTTTGGAGCTGTGTCTGGGTGCGGTGTCAGTTCAGTTGGACATGGGAAAGTGGGTTAAATTCCAGGCATTCTGCTACATCTGAGACTGCTACAGCGTTTGGGATTGTCTGGTTCTTTCTGAGGCTTTATCTTGCCTCATGTGTGAGCCAGTCTCTTGCCAAACCCCACTGGCTATGGAAAAACAATTTAACTGGATTTAATTTGTTGCCCCCCCCACCCCCACCACCACTTCCCTTCCTCTCCCTCTTTCTTTTCTTTTGTGCACCTCTGAGACTTTGGGAATTCATCTTATTTAGTATACTAAATAACTCCATGCCCGGGTTGAGTGCAGGATTCCTCTCTACAGGTTATAGGCAATCGTCCATTTCAGGTGTGTGTTTTTGTTGTTGCACAAAACCAAATCTGGGTCGCAATGGACAGTTTGGTTGTGTGTGATGTCTGGCTTTTGCTTCTCATGTATTTTCTCATGACAGTACAATGGCATACTTCCTTCTGTGGTCAGGTAGCTTAGAAATACTAGTGTGAGAGGACAAACCTTCTGAGACATAAAGCACTATCTTGTTGGTGGCATTATTATGCTACTTTTGTTTTTCAATTTCACCACCTCTTTTTACTTTTTTCATCTTTCATTTTCTGATTCTCTCTCTCTCTCTCCTGCTCTCCCTCCCCAGTCCTTGACTCAAAGGGTTAATGAAACCTAGTTGTTAAGAGCCCTAACCACTTTTTCCACTCTTGCTGGAAACTTTCCAGTGCTATTTATAAGATCTCAAACAATCAAAACTCACAATCAAGAGTGGCTGTTTGTCAGAATTAAGATATAATCCTAACATTATAAATATCCGAGAAACCTTTATTTTTATTTTTTTTTATCCATAATTTTATGTGAATAGCCTAATAATTTGTTTGGAGGAAAAGTTGCCTCATATCATTTTCATTATGTGAAGGCTTGGCCTGTTTATTCAAAGCATGCATGTCTAATGATAGTAAATAAAGTCAAGCTAGTTATATTGCCCACTGTAAAGTAATCACAGTCCATCTTATTTGATGACATAGATAGAAATTCATGTAAATTTCATGAGCAATGCATTCATTGATCTATTATGTAACGTATGCATAAATAGCCTATAGCCTACTCAAATATTCTCTAAGTTGGTCTGGGCACAAACAACTTTTGAAGATGTCTTTATGTAAACTTGTGTAATTCAGCTATCATGTTTTAATGCCAACATCATGCAAAAAAAACTTTCCAAGGAGAGGGTGTACCGAGGCAGTGTACCTAGCCTCGGAAAAAAAATCATGTTATACTCTCTAGGCAATTTCTACGTCAAACAGCTTGCACATTTGATCTAGCTTTCTCTCTCGCGCGCTCTCTCTCTCTCTTGTCGGACACAGCATCCTACAATAACATCACCATACACATCAGTGAGCAATCCGGCGTTGCGCGCACGAGACGCCACAGTCGCATCTATGGAGCGCTCCTGCCGCCTGTCCTACTATTGCATGGAATGAAAGTGTAATATGACATAGAAGCAAGACGCCCTGGCACTTCAAAAGGAAAACATACCTTGCAGTCTACACCTCAACACTCGCGACTTTCCAACGATACCGACTTGAAACTTTTACAAGATACCCCTCCCCCCCGCACATTACACACACACACACACCGTTCCTCCACTTTGTATCCGTTCGTGTAAAATTCCCTCGGAGCTTTGCTGCTCATTTCACTCCGGCGGCTAGATGGACGAGGAAGAAGCCGCAGAAAGGATGCCTCCAGCCGGTGTCCGACCCCGGACTCGCCCGCCGCAAGTGATGCTGAACCAGAAAAAGATTAAAGCGAGACGGAAAAAGCGGAAGGAGCTGGTTTTGATCCAAATATGCTTGTTGGGAGGGATGCTTCTCATCGTCAAGGGGTTCTCCTACCTAGCAGAAAATTCAGGTGAGGGTAGGCCTATCAACTTACCCCCCTGTTGAGGGATGGAATGCTGAAGTGGGAGTTCCATAATGGCTGTTATGTAGCCCATAGAGTCCATTGTTTTGTTACCATGTTTTGTAACAATACAATGTTACATTGATTTTGCACATCATGCAAATTGTGTTTAAACTGTAGGCTACTTTTGAGTACTCGCTTTGCAGAGTTTTGGACTGGACTGGAGTGTGGTCAGGGGTGTCATGCACCCTTAAAAATCTGAGGGGGCACAAAGTATGTGAGGATGGCTCCTGTGGGTGTGTGGTCAAGAGGGGGGTAGGGCCCTTGTACTGAAGTTGGAGAATTTTTTTATATTTTTCTAACAGCTGAAACAGTTTTTTCCTGCAATGTAGAGCACGGGTTGGAACCACATTTATTTTCCAATGGTTTCGTTCCGAACAGAACCATTCTTTTTTCGTTCCATTCCACTGTTCCAACCAGCAAAATGAAGTTCTGAACCAGTTCGAACCAAAATAAAAGTAACAGTTTATGGCGTTCCTTTCGGCTATTTTTTAAACCTCTGAAATATATATTTTTACATTTAGCTCGACAATAAATGACTTCACCAATAAATGTGCATAGAGCAGTTTTCTATGGAGTGGGTAAGCGATTTCATCTGTATAGGAAATTTAGTTCATTTTATTTTGCCCTAACAGCATGGTATAATCATAATGAAAGACAAACACACACACACACTGTGCTGCCAGTCACAGTGTAGAGCGCAATATGCAACTTTATCTGAATTAGGCCCGCAGAATTATACCAATGGAGGAGTGGCTTCTACAAAGAAACTTTTTAAATGTCATTGAACTTCCGAGTAGGTTTAACGTTGGACCACCGCAAACGTTAGCTAGGTAGCTAACACGCTTGTGTGTGCAGGGCAGCACTAGAATAAAAACATGTCTTAACTTTTTTGTAGTTAATAAATCCAATGTGACAACTATAGTATCCTTAGCTAGCGTTGAAAAGTCCATCCACTCTTCTCTAATTAAACATCTCTCCCTAATTTCTGAATTATGCTTGTAATGTCGTCAGTAGACTACAGTAACCTATGTAACGTTGTCAGTTGGCTACAATAACCTATGTAACGTCATCAGTAGGCTACAGTAACCTATGTAACGTTGTCAGTTGGCTACAATAACCTATGTAATGTCGTCAGTAGACTACAGTAACCTATGTAACGTTGTCAGTTGGCTACAATAACCTATGTAATGTCGTCAGTAGGCTACAGTAACCTATGTAACGTTGTCAGTTGGCTACAATAACCTATGTAAAGTCATCAGTAGGCTACAGTAACCTATGTAACGTCAGTTGGCTACAGTAACCTATGTAATGTTGTCAGTAGGCTACAGTAACCCATGCAATGTTGTCAGTAGGCTACAGTAACCTATGTAATGTCATCCGTAGGCTACAGTAACCTATGTAATGTCGTCAGTAGACTACAGTAACATATGTAATGTCGTCAGTAGGCTACAGTAACCTACAGTAACCTATGTAATGTTGTCAGTAACCTACAGTAACCTATGTAATGTTGTCAGTTGGCTACAGTAACCTATGTAATGATGTCAGTAGGCTACAGTAACCTATGTAATGTCATCAGTAGGCTACAGTAACCTATGTAATGTTGTCAGTAGACTACAGTAACCTATGTCATGTTGTCAGTAGGCTACAGTAACCTATAATGTCGTCAGTAGACTACAGTAACCCATGTAATGTTGTCAGTAGGCTACAATAACCTATGTAATGTCGTCAGTAGGCTACAATAACCTATGTAATGTCGTCAGTAGACTACAGTAACCCATGTAATGTCATCAGTAGGCTACAATAACCTATGTAACTATGTCAGTAGACTACAGTAACCTATGTAATGTTGTCAGTAGGCTACAGTAACCTATGTAATGTTGTCAGTAGACTACAGTAACCTATGTCATGTTGTCAGTAGGCTACAATAACCTATGTAATGTCGTCAGTAGGCTACAATAACCTATGTAATGTCGTCAGTAGACTACAGTAACCTATGTAATGTTGTCAGTAGGCTACAGTAACCTATGTAATATTGTCCGTAGACTACAGTAACATATGTAATGTCGTCAGTAGGCTACAGTAACCTACAATAACCTATGTAATGTCGTCAGTAGGCTACAGTAACCTATGTAATGTCATCAGTAGACTACAGTAACCTATGTAATGTTGTCAGTAGGCTACAGTAAACTATGTAACGTCGTCAGTAGGCTACAGTAATGTTGTCAGTAGGCTACAGTAACCTACAGTAACCTATGTAATGTCGTCATTAGACTACAGTAACCTATGTAATGTCGTCAGTAGGCTACAGTAACCTATGTAATGTTGTCAGTAGGCTACAGTAACCTATAATGTTGTCAGTAGGCTACAGTAACCTATGTAATGTTGTCAGTAGGCTACAGTAGCCTATGTAACGTCGTCAGTAGGCTACAGTAATGTTGTCAGTAGGCTACAGTAACCTACAGTAACCTATGTATTGTTGTCAGTAGGCTACAGTAACACAGTAACCTATGTAATGTCATCAATAGGCTACAGTAACCTATGTAATGTCGTCAGTAGGCTACAGTAACCTATGTAATGTTGTCACTAGTCAGGTTTGTAGGCCTCTTTGCTCGCACACACATTTTCAGTGCTGCCCACAAATTGTCAATGGGATTGAGGTCAGGGCTTTGTGATGGCCACTCCAATAGCTTGACTTTGTTGTCCTTAAGCCATTTTGCCACAACTTTGGATGTATGCTTGGGGTCGTTGTCCATTTGGAAGACTCATTTGCGACCAAGCTTTAGCTGTTGTCTTGAAATGTTGCTTCACTATATCCACATAATTTTCATACCTCATGATGCCATCTATTTTGTCTCCATGTGCAAGAGAGGAAGGGATATGTGCAGTTGCAAACCGTAGTCTGACTTTTTTATGGAGGTTTTGGAGCAGTGGCTTCTTCCTTGCTGAGCTGCCTTTCAGGTTATGTTGATATAGGACTCGTTTTACTGTGGATATAGATACTTTTGTACCCGTTTCCTCCAACAAGGTCGTTTTACTGTGGATATAGATACTTTTGTACCCGTGTCCCCCAGCATCTTTACAAGGTCCTTTGCTGTTGTTCTGGGATTGATTTGCACTTTTTGCACCAAAGTACATTCATCTTTAGGAGACAGAACGCGTCTCCTTCCTGAGCGGTATGACGGCTGCATGGTCCCATGGTGTTTATACTTGCGTACTGTTGTTTGTACAGATGAACGTGGTACCTACAGGCGTTTCGAAAATTGCTCCCAAAAACTGAGTTTAAATGTATTTGGCTAAGGTGTATGTAAACTTCCATCTTCAACTGTATATATTTACAGGACTTGTCAAAGGTTTGGACACACCTACTCATTCTAATTTTTTATTTCTATATTTTTACTATTTTCTACATTGCAGAATAATAGTGAAGACATCATAACTATTAAATAAGACATATGGAATCACGTAGTAATCAAAAAAGTGTTCAACAAATTCTTCAAAGTAGTTACCCTTTGCTTTGATGACAGCTTTGCATACTCTTGGCATTGTCTCAACCAGCTTCATGAGGTAGTCACCTGGAATGCATTTCAATGAATCGGTGTACCTTGTTAAAAGTTAATTTGTGGAATTTCTTTCCTTCTTAATGTGTTTGAGTCAATCAGATGTGTTGTGACAATTTAGGGGTGGTATACAGAAGATAGCCCTATTTGGTTAAATACCAAGTCCATATTATGGCAAGAACAGCTCAAATAAGCAAATATGAATGACAGTCTATCATTACTTTAAGACATGAAGGTCAGTCAAAACTTTGAACGTTTCTTCAAGTGCAGTCTCAAAAGCCATCAAGCGCTATGATAACTGTTTCTCATGAGGACCGCCACAGGAAAGGAAGACCCAGAGTTACCTCTGCTGCAGAGGATAAGTTCATTAGAGTTACCAGCCTCAGAAATTGCAGCCCAAATAAATGCTTCACAGAGTTCATGGTCGAGTTGCTGCAAAGAAACCACTACTAATGGACACCAAAAATAAAACCGCTGTGTGTTTGTGAGACGCGGAGTAGGTGAATGGATGATATCCGCATGTGTGATTCCCACCATGAAGCATGGAGGAGGAGGTGTGATGGTGTGGGGGGTGCTTTGCTGCTGACACTGTCTGTGATTTATTTAGAATTCAATGCACACTTAACCAGCATGGCTACCACATGCTGCAGCGATACACCAACCCGCTTAGTTTGTTTCCGCTTTTGTGGAACTATCATTTGTTTTTCAACATGACAATGACCAAAACACACCTCCAGGCTGTGTAAGGGCTATTTGTCCAGTGAGAGTGATGGAGTGCTGCATCAGATGACCTGGCCTCCACAATCACCTGACCTCAACCCCATTGAGATGGCTTGGGATGAGTTGGACCGCAGAGAGAAAAAAAAGCAGCCAACAAGTGCTCAGCATATGTGGGAACTCCTTCAAGACTGTTGGAAAAGGATTCCTCATGAAGCTGGTGTGAGAATGCCAAGAGTGTGCAAAGCTGCCATCAGGGCAAAAGGGGGCTACTTTGAAGAATCTCAACATCTAAAAAAATATGTTGAACATTTTTTTGGTCACTACATGATTCCAAATGTGTTATTTCATAGTTTTGATGTCTTCACTATTATTCTTCAATGGAGAAAATATTTAGAGTAAAGAAAATCCCTTGAATGAGTAGGTGTGTCAGAGAAGCATTGCCTGTACAACCGCAGTAAAGCTCAGGTGTTTTTACTGCAGCTAAGCTGAAATCAGGGCAGAGTACCCAGGGGTATACTAAAAACACTTCTCCAGGTTACAGAGAGAGACAAAAGCTGTCCACTCCTACTCTCTTCTTCTACTACTCTATTCGAGGTCGACGTCTGCTTTTCGTGAGCTGTCACATATATCCCATTGAATCCATTACAGAACAGGGACAGAAGGCTTGGTGCTTGTATATGAATATTCATATTTCATACTCATGATTTGTGCATCACTGCTATGTCAGTGTGCTCATCCTGGTAATGGAACAATGCAATGCAACAGGGACACACACTACCATGTGTGTGTGTTCAAACCAACAATGACACTCCAGCTAATGCATTTCTCCTCTTCCCATTGTGTGCTTGTCTGCGAAACTATTAAACAACGTGCCAAATATATATGAATTCTGTTGATTATTTATGATCCACTTCATGAAGTGCGTGCGTGTGTGTGTGTTATGTTCTCCGAGCTTAATGGAGAAGCACTCAATGCCTTGCAGGCAGTGACACATTAATCACCGGTGCGATCTGCTTGTTATTTCTGTGTATGTGTGTGTATGGATGGCCTGTGTGTGTGTGTGTGTGTCTATGAGAGGAGGTAAATACACATTGAATGTTGGCACGCAATGCCCGCTGCCTGCCTGGTGAGTACAGAATCAAAGGTGAAGATGCCAGGTGGAAAGTTCAGGCATACCTCTAGGTCTGACTATAGGACAATTGAATACCTCTGCTTCTGATTTTGATTCGAAGCTTTTCTCTTTTGTGTCTGTCAGACGTGTGGTCAGCCAGCTGAAAAGGTTAGAGTGGGTTCAGGGTTGACCAAAGGAGAAAATGAATGAATCCTGGACCCTGTTTTTGCCTCTAGATGTGTTATTTATTCAGAGTGCACTCATGATTCAAGTGGCATTTTGTGTGATTCAATACAATGTATTCTGCCCCCAGTCCTTTCCCTTCGTTTCATTCCTTAGTGCTTAATAACTTGATAAATATAACTTCAACACTGACAAAATAATCCTCCTCAGTCTTTTTGTTGATTTCAAAGTAGATCATGGTCATGTTAAGTAGGGACAAAACAGAATAAAACAGAGAGAAACCGGGAGGTAATACTCAACTGGTCCAATAACAAATGCTCCTTTTCATTTTGTGTTGCAAAGAATTTTGATCCATGTGCCTTAAGGAACATGCCCTGGTTACCTCTTTTCAAGCCTCCTTTACCTGTGTCTCGTAGGTTATGACACATCCAGCCCCACCACGTTTGATGATGAGCGATGGGGAGGCAGGAAGCTACTGCAGGAGGTGGACACATTGGACAGTAATAGCAGCATGGAAGAGGACGAGGAAAAGAAAAACTGCACCGAACCAGGTAACAAAATGAAAGAAAGAAATTAAACATCTCATATCTCTTCCTGTCTTGCCCCCGCTCCAGGTAAGAGAGAAAGAAGGAAGAAAGAGAGCACCCCGTATTCTCCCTCCCTCCCTCCGTTATTCCCATCTCTCCTTGTCTTCCCAATCTGGGGTAAAAACAGACTTGGGTCAGATAGGCTCCCATGAGTCTACAGTACATCACACACACACACACACACACACACACACACACACACACACACACACACACACACACACACACACACACACACACACACGGTAGTGTTCTTTCTGGGTGTTTCAGCACTTTTCACACTTATTCACGGTCACATTCTGGGACCCCTGTAGCTTTTCTGAAAAGTGAATGTCCCCAGTTTCCATGGCGACCTCTTATCTGATCATCAACGAGCGACTTGGGCTTGACTGTTCAAGCCGGCACTCGTCGATGGATGAATGGTGTGTAAGAATGCTTGAGTTACATGTTTTTATTTTACCTTTATTTAACTAGGCAAGTCAGTTAAGAACAAATTCTTCTTTTCAATGACAGCCTAGGAACAGTGGGTTAACTGCCTTGTTCAGGGGCAGAACGACAGATCTATACCTTGTCAGCTTGGGAATTCGATCTTGCACAACCTTCCGGTTACGAGTCCAATGCTCTAACCACTAGGCTACACACTGCTAGATGAAATGGTGCTGTATAGAACCAAACATGGTTAAACCAGTCAAACGTTTTGACACACCTACTCATTCAAGGATTTTTCTTTATTTTTACTATTTTCTACATTGCAGAATAATAGTGATGACATCAACACTATGAAATAACACATATGGAATCATGTAGTAACCAAAAAAGTGTTAAACAAATCAAAATATATTTTTCTTCAAAGTAGCCACCTTGATGACAGAACTTTTAAAGTTCATCAAGCGCTATGGTGATACTGGCTCTCAAGAGGACCACCACAGGAAAGGAAGACCCAGAGTTACCTCTGCTGCAGAGAATAAGTTCATTCGAGTTACCAGCCTCAGATTGCAGGCAAAATAAATGCTTCACAGAGTTCAAGTAACAGACACATCTCAACATCAACTGTCCACAGGAGACTGAGTGAATCAGGCCTTCATGGTCAAATTGCTGTAAAGAATGGACACCAATAATAAGAAGAGACTTACTTGGGCCAAGAAACGTGAGCAATGGACATTAGACAGGTGGAAATCTGTCCTTTGGTCTGATGAGTCCAAATGTGAGATTGTTGGTTCAAATCACCGTGTCTTTGTGAGATGCAGACTAGGTGAACGGATTATCTCTGCATGTGTGATTCCCACCATGAAGCATGGAGGAGGAGGTGTGATGGTGTGGGGGTGATTTTGCTGGTGACACTATCTGTGATTTATTTAGAATTCTAGGCACACTTAACCAGCATGGCTACTACAGCATTCTGCAGCGATACACCATCCCATCTGGTTTATGCTTAGTGGGACTATCATTTGTTTTTCAACAGTACAATGACCCAAAACACCACCAGGCTGTGTAATGTCTATTTGACCAAGAAGGAGTGTGATGGAGTGCTCCATCAGATAACCTGGCCTTCACAATCACCTGACCTCAACCCAATTGAGATGGTTTGGGATGAGTTGGACTGCAGAGTGAAGGAAAAGCAGCAAACAAGTGTTCGGCATATGTGGGAACTCCTTCAAGACTGTTGCAAGAGCATTCCTCATGAAGCTGGTTGAGAGAGTGCCAAGAGTGTACAAAGCTGTCATCAAGGCAAAATGTGACTACTTTGAAGAATCTCAAATATAAAAATATGTTTAACACTATTTTGGTTACTAGATGATTCCATATGTGTTATTTCATAGTTTTGATGTCTTCACTATTATTCTGCAATGTAGAACAACCCCTGAATGAGTATGTGTGTCCAAACTTTTGACTGGTTCTGTATGTATAACTGCTAAGCACTATTATTCTTAGCAGTGTATTTGACAGGTTTAGAAGTGCATTCCCCTACAGAGTTAATAAAGTGACTCAAATCTTAGGCTAAAACTGAGGGAATTTGAAGCAGGTCTCTTATATGTTTTTCGTCTTCAAAATCCCACATCCTTCCCAGATGAACCACAGCTTCTACTGTGTTCTTATTGGTCAGCTGCGTATGCATTTATGGACTTTCATCACCATCACCATCCTCTTCCAGACCGGCCTATCCTGCATCATCTAGCCCAGTGTCTATTTATAGCCCCATATGGATGGAGGAAATTTGACATTCAACTCTGTTGTAATGGTGGGTTGAACTGAAGCTTGGGAGAAGGAAGGAGGGGAAGAGGGGATGGAGAGGGGTTCACTGAAGGATTGCATTGACGTTTTGTTTTCTTACCTTGAGATAATGATGACAGACATGCTGTCATATCCCCCCCCCCCACAATCCCTTCACCATTTACCTTACCCACCACATTCCCTCTCCTTTCCCCCGCTCTCTGGTGTGCTAATTAAGCAAAATGGCCACAATCAATCTCCCATCTCATCCTCCTCCCTCAAGGTCACCGTTATGGTCTATTAAAGGGAGATGGGGGTCGGAGGTCAAGTTATTCTCCTTTCCCTGCCTATTATAGTTCACCTCTCCTTCTCCTTGTTAAAATGAAAGCGAGCGTTTAAGAGGCCAGGACTCTGGGGTGACTCCAGTGACGCGTGGCGTAAAGGTAGAGGTTGGACTAAATGATAACCTCTCCTTTAAATATACACACACACACACACACAGTTTGGACTAATAACCACTCTTAAAGGTGTACTTTCTTTCACCCCTTTTCCTAATTTAATTTGCGAGTCCTATTCTGGTAAAAAAAAAATAGATGTCGTTCGTGTTAAGAGTGAGTCATGTTTTGATTTGACCTTTTGAGAAAGCGCTTTTCAGGAGAGGGGGGGGGGGTGTATGATTGCATTTATGATTGCGTGTGTCTGTGAGTGTGTTAGTGTACATTTACAGTGTGTGCAGCTTTGTGTGTCTTTGAGTGCATATTTTCTTGTCTGTCTGTGTGTGTTATTGTCCATGTGAGAGAGAGCACCCTGTATGTGTGTCTGTGTCTGAGTACCCTGCTGCCTCAGCAGTAGAGATGGACAGTGCAGTACCGGTTCCCCTGCTGCCTCAGCATTAGAGATGGACAGTGCAGTACTGGTACCCCTGCTGCCTCAGCAGTAGAGATGGATGTGTATAGTGCAGTACCGGTTCCCCTGCTGCCTCAGCAGTAGAGATGGACAGTGCAGTACCGGTTCCCCTGCTGCCTCAGCATTAGAGATGGACAGTGCAGTACTGGTACCCCTGCTGCCTCAGCAGTAGAGATGGATGTGTATAGTGCAGTACCGGTTCCCCTGCTGCCTCAGCAGTAGAGATGGACAGTGCAGTACTGGTACCCCTGCTGCCTCAGCAGTAGAGATGGATGTGTATAGTGCAGTACCGGTTCCCCTGCTGCCTCAGCAGTAGAGATGGACAGTGCAGTACCGGTACCCCTGCTGCCTCAGCAGTAGAGATGGATGTGTATAGTGCAGTACCGGTTCCCCTGCTGCCTCAGCAGTAGAGATGGACAGTGCAGTACCGGTACCCCTGCTGCCTCAGCAGTAGAGATGGACAGTGCAGTACTGGAACCCCTGCTGCCTCAGCAGTAGAGATGGATGTGTATAGTGCAGTACCGGTTCCCCTGCTGCCTCAGCAGTAGAGATGGACAGTGCAGTACCGGTACCCCTGCTGCCTCAGCAGTAGAGATGGATGTGTATAGTGCAGTACCGGTACCCCTGCTGCCTCAGCAGTAGAGATGGACAGTGCAGTGCCTCAGCATTAGAGATGGACAGTGCAGTACCCCCTGCTGCCTCAGCAGTAGAGATGGACAGTGCAGTACCGGTACCCCTGCTGCCTCAGCAGTAGAGATGGATGTGTGCAGTACCGGTACCCCTGCTGCCTCAGCAGTAGAGATGGATGTGTATAATGCAGTACCGGTACCCCTGCTGCCTCAGCAGTAGAGATGGACAGTGCAGTACCGGTACCCCTGCTGCCTCAGCAGTAGAGATGGATGAGATGGATGTGTATAATGCAGTACCGGTACCCCTGCTGCCTCAGCAGTAGAGATGGACAGTGCAGTACCGGTACCCCTGCTGCCTCAGCAGTAGAGATGGACAGTGCAGTACCGGTTCCCCTGCTGCCTCAGCAGTAGAGATGGACAGTGCAGTACCGGTACCCCTGCTGCCTCAGCAGTAGAGATGGATGTGTATAGTGCAGTACCGGTACCCCTGCTGCCTCAGCAGTAGAGATGGACAGTGCAGTACCGGTACCCCTGCTGCCTCAGCAGTAGAGATGGATGTGTATAGTGCAGTACCGGTTCCCCTGCTGCCTCAGCAGTAGAGATGGACAGTGCAGTACCGGTACCCCTGCTGCCTCAGCAGTAGAGATGGACAGTGCAGTACCGGTACCCCTGCTGCCTCAGCATTAGAGATGGATGTGTATAGTGCAGTACCGGTACCCCTGCTGCCTCAGCAGTAGAGATGGACAGTGCAGTACCGGTACCCCTGCTGCCTCAGCAGTAGAGATGGACAGTGCAGTACTGGTACCCCTGCTGCCTCAGCAGTAGAGATGGACAGTGCAGTACTGGTACCCCTGCTTCCTCAGCAGTAGAGATGGATGTGTATAGTGCAGTACCGGTACCCCTGCTGCCTCAGCAGTAGAGATGGACAGTGCAGTACCGGTACCCCTGCTGCCTCAGCAGTAGAGATGGATGTGTATAGTGCAGTACCGGTACCCCTGCTGCCTCAGCATTAGAGATGGATGTGTATAGTGCAGTACCGGTACCCCTGCTGCCTCAGCAGTAGAGATGGACAGTGCAGTACCGGTACCCCTGCTGCCTCAGCAGTAGAGATGGACAGTGCAGTACTGGTACCCCTGCTGCCTCAGCAGTAGAGATGGATGTGTATAGTGCAGTACCGGTTCCCCTGCTGCCTCAGCAGTAGAGATGGACAGTGCAGTACCGGTACCCCTGCTGCCTCAGCAGTAGAGATGGATGTGTATAGTGCAGTACCGGTACCCCTGCTGCCTCAGCAGTAGAGATGGACAGTGCAGTACCGGTACCCCTGCTGCCTCAGCAGTAGAGATGGACAGTGAAGTACCGGTACCCCTGCTGCCTCAGCAGTAGAGATGGATGTGTATAATGCAGTACCGGTACCCCTGCTGCCTCAGCAGTAGAGATGGACAGTGCAGTACCGGTACCCCTGCTGCCTCAGCAGTAGAGATGGACAGTGCAGTACCGGTACCCCTGCTGCCTCAGCAGTAGAGATGGATGTGTATAATGCAGTACCGGTACCCCTGCTGCCTCAGCAGTAGAGATGGACAGTGCAGTACCGGTTCCCCTGCTGCCTCAGCAGTAGAGATGGACAGTGCAGTACTGGTACCCCTGCTGCCTCAGCAGTAGAGATGGATGTGTATAGTGCAGTACCGGTTCCCCTGCTGCCTCAGCAGTAGAGATGGACAGTGCAGTACTGGTACCCCTGCTGCCTCAGCAGTAGAGATGGATGTGTATAGTGCAGTACCGGTTCCCCTGCTGCCTCAGCAGTAGAGATGGACAGTGCAGTACCGGTACCCCTGCTGCCTCAGCAGTAGAGATGGATGTGTATAGTTCAGTACCGGTTCCCCTGCTGCCTCAGCAGTAGAGATGGACAGTGCAGTACCGGTACCCCTGCTGCCTCAGCAGTAGAGATGGACAGTGCAGTACTGGTACCCCTGCTGCCTCAGCAGTAGAGATGGATGTGTATAGTGCAGTACCGGTTCCCCTGCTGCCTCAGCAGTAGAGATGGACAGTGCAGTACCGGTACCCCTGCTGCCTCAGCAGTAGAGATGGATGTGTATAGTGCAGTACCGGTACCCCTGCTGCCTCAGCAGTAGAGATGGACAGTGCAGTACCGGTACCCCTGCTGCCTCAGCATTAGAGATGGACAGTGCAGTACCGGTACCCCTGCTGCCTCAGCAGTAGAGATGGACAGTGCAGTACCGGTACCCCTGCTGCCTCAGCAGTAGAGATGGATGTGTATAATGCAGTACCGGTACCCCTGCTGCCTCAGCAGTAGAGATGGACAGTGCAGTACCGGTACCCTGCTGCCTCAGCAGTAGAGATGGACAGTGCAGTACCGGTACCCCTGCTGCCTCAGCAGTAGAGATGAATGTGTATAATGCAGTACCGGTACCCCTGCTGCCTCAGCAGTAGAGATGGACAGTGCAGTACCGGTACCCCTGCTGCCTCAGCAGTAGAGATGGACAGTGCAGTACCGGTTCCCCTGCTGCCTCAGCAGTAGAGATGGACAGTGCAGTACCGGTACCCCTGCTGCCTCAGCAGTAGAGATGGATGTGTATAGTGCAGTACTGGTACCCCTGCTGCCTCAGCAGTAGAGATGGACAGTGCAGTACCGGTACCCCTGCTGCCTCAGCAGTAGAGATGGATGTGTATAGTGCAGTACCGGTTCCCCTGCTGCCTCAGCAGTAGAGATGGACAGTGCAGTACCGGTACCCCTGCTGCCTCAGCAGTAGAGATGGACAGTGCAGTACCGGTACCCCTGCTGCCTCAGCATTAGAGATGGATGTGTATAGTGCAGTACCGGTACCCCTGCTGCCTCAGCAGTAGAGATGGACAGTGCAGTACCGGTACCCCTGCTGCCTCAGCAGTAGAGATGGACAGTGCAGTACTGGTACCCCTGCTGCCTCAGCAGTAGAGATGGACAGTGCAGTACTGGTACCCCTGCTTCCTCAGCAGTAGAGATGGATGTGTATAGTGCAGTACCGGTACCCCTGCTGCCTCAGCAGTAGAGATGGACAGTGCAGTACCGGTACCCCTGCTGCCTCAGCAGTAGAGATGGATGTGTATAGTGCAGTACCGGTACCCCTGCTGCCTCAGCATTAGAGATGGATGTGTATAGTGCAGTACCGGTACCCCTGCTGCCTCAGCAGTAGAGATGGACAGTGCAGTACCGGTACCCCTGCTGCCTCAGCAGTAGAGATGGACAGTGCAGTACTGGTACCCCTGCTGCCTCAGCAGTAGAGATGGATGTGTATAGTGCAGTACCGGTACCCCTGCTGCCTCAGCAGTAGAGATGGACAGTGCAGTACTGGTACCCCTGCTGCCTCAGCAGTAGAGATGGATGTGTATAGTGCAGTACCGGTTCCCCTGCTGCCTCAGCAGTAGAGATGGACAGTGCAGTACCGGTACCCCTGCTGCCTCAGCAGTAGAGATGGATGTGTATAGTGCAGTACCGGTACCCCTGCTGCCTCAGCAGTAGAGATGGACAGTGCAGTACCGGTACCCCTGCTGCCTCAGCAGTAGAGATGGACAGTGCAGTACCGGTACCCCTGCTGCCTCAGCAGTAGAGATGGATGTGTATAGTGCAGTACCGGTACCCCTGCTGCCTCAGCAGTAGAGATGGACAGTGCAGTACCGGTACCCCTGCTGCCTCAGCAGTAGAGATGGATGTGTATAGTGCAGTACCGGTACCCCTGCTGCCTCAGCAGTAGAGATGGACAGTGCAGTACCGGTACCCCTGCTGCCTCAGCATTAGAGATGGACAGTGCAGTACCGGTACCCCTGCTGCCTCAGCAGTAGAGATGGACAGTGCAGTACCGGTACCCCTGCTGCCTCAGCAGTAGAGATGGATGTGTATAATGCAGTACCGGTACCCCTGCTGCCTCAGCAGTAGAGATGGACAGTGCAGTACCGGTACCCCTGCTGCCTCAGCAGTAGAGATGGACAGTGCAGTACCGGTACCCCTGCTGCCTCAGCAGTAGAGATGAATGTGTATAATGCAGTACCGGTACCCCTGCTGCCTCAGCAGTAGAGATGGACAGTGCAGTACCGGTACCCCTGCTGCCTCAGCAGTAGAGATGGACAGTGCAGTACCGGTTCCCCTGCTGCCTCAGCAGTAGAGATGGACAGTGCAGTACCGGTACCCCTGCTGCCTCAGCAGTAGAGATGGATGTGTATAGTGCAGTACTGGTACCCCTGCTGCCTCAGCAGTAGAGATGGACAGTGCAGTACCGGTACCCCTGCTGCCTCAGCAGTAGAGATGGATGTGTATAGTGCAGTACCGGTTCCCCTGCTGCCTCAGCAGTAGAGATGGACAGTGCAGTACCGGTACCCCTGCTGCCTCAGCAGTAGAGATGGACAGTGCAGTACCGGTACCCCTGCTGCCTCAGCATTAGAGATGGATGTGTATAGTGCAGTACCGGTACCCCTGCTGCCTCAGCAGTAGAGATGGACAGTGCAGTACCGGTACCCCTGCTGCCTCAGCAGTAGAGATGGACAGTGCAGTACTGGTACCCCTGCTGCCTCAGCAGTAGAGATGGACAGTGCAGTACTGGTACCCCTGCTTCCTCAGCAGTAGAGATGGATGTGTATAGTGCAGTACCGGTACCCCTGCTGCCTCAGCAGTAGAGATGGACAGTGCAGTACCGGTACCCCTGCTGCCTCAGCAGTAGAGATGGATGTGTATAGTGCATTACCGGTACCCCTGCTGCCTCAGCATTAGAGATGGATGTGTATAGTGCAGTACCGGTACCCCTGCTGCCTCAGCAGTAGAGATGGACAGTGCAGTACCGGTACCCCTGCTGCCTCAGCAGTAGAGATGGACAGTGCAGTACTGGTACCCCTGCTGCCTCAGCAGTAGAGATGGATGTGTATAGTGCAGTACCGGTACCCCTGCTGCCTCAGCAGTAGAGATGGACAGTGCAGTACTGGTACCCCTGCTGCCTCAGCAGTAGAGATGGATGTGTATAGTGCAGTACCGGTTCCCCTGCTGCCTCAGCAGTAGAGATGGACAGTGCAGTACCGGTACCCCTGCTGCCTCAGCAGTAGAGATGGATGTGTATAGTGCAGTACCGGTACCCCTGCTGCCTCAGCAGTAGAGATGGACAGTGCAGTACCGGTTCCCCTGCTGCCTCAGCAGTAGAGATGGATGTGTATAGTGCAGTACCGGTACCCCTGCTGCCTCAGCAGTAGAGATGGACAGTGCAGTACCGGTACCCCTGCTGCCTCAGCAGTAGAGATGGACAGTGCAGTACCGGTACCCCTGCTGCCTCAGCAGTAGAGATGGATGTGTATAATGCAGTACCGGTACCCCTGCTGCCTCAGCAGTAGAGATGGACAGTGCAGTACCGGTACCCCTGCTGCCTCAGCAGTAGAGATGGACAGTGCAGTACCGGTACCTCTGCTGCCTCAGCAGTAGAGATGGATGTGTATAGTGCAGTACCGGTTCCCCTGCTGCCTCAGCAGTAGAGATGGACAGTGCAGTACCGGTACCCCTGCTGCCTCAGCAGTAGAGATGGACAGTGCAGTACTGGTACCCCTGCTGCCTCAGCAGTAGAGATGGATGTGTATAGTGCAGTACCGGTACCCCTGCTGCCTCAGCAGTAGAGATGGACAGTGCAGTACTGGTACCCCTGCTGCCTCAGCAGTAGAGATGGATGTGTATAGTGCAGTACCGGTTCCCCTGCTGCCTCAGCAGTAGAGATGGACAGTGCAGTACCGGTACCCCTGCTGCCTCAGCAGTAGAGATGGATGTGTATAGTGCAGTACCGGTACCCCTGCTGCCTCAGCAGTAGAGATGGACAGTGCAGTACCGGTACCCCTGCTGCCTCAGCATTAGAGATGGACAGTGCAGTACCGGTACCCCTGCTGCCTCAGCAGTAGAGATGGACAGTGCAGTACCGGTACCCCTGCTGCCTCAGCAGTAGAGATGGATGTGTATAATGCAGTACCGGTACCCCTGCTGCCTCAGCAGTAGAGATGGACAGTGCAGTACCGGTACCCCTGCTGCCTCAGCAGTAGAGATGGACAGTGCAGTACCGGTACCCCTGCTGCCTCAGCAGTAGAGATGGATGTGTATAATGCAGTACCGGTACCCCTGCTGCCTCAGCAGTAGAGATGGACAGTGCAGTACCGGTACCCCTACTGCCTCAGCAGTAGAGATGGACAGTGCAGTACCGGTACCCCTGCTGCCTCAGCAGTAGAGATGGATGTGTATAGTGCAGTACCGGTACCCCTGCTGCCTCAGCAGTAGAGATGGACAGTGCAGTACCGGTACCCCTGCTGCCTCAGCAGTAGAGATGGATGTGTATAGTGCAGTACCGGTTCCCCTGCTGCCTCAGCAGTAGAGATGGACAGTGCAGTACCGGTACCCCTGCTGCCTCAGCAGTAGAGATGGACAGTGCAGTACCGGTACCCCTGCTGCCTCAGCATTAGAGATGGATGTGTATAGTGCAGTACCGGTTCCCCTGCTGCCTCAGCAGTAGAGATGGACAGTGCAGTACCGGTACCCCTGCTGCCTCAGCAGTAGAGATGGACAGTGCAGTACTGGTACCCCTGCTGCCTCAGCAGTAGAGATGGACAGTGCAGTACTGGTACCCCTGCTGCCTCAGCAGTAGAGATGGATGTGTATAGTGCAGTACCGGTACCCCTGCTGCCTCAGCAGTAGAGATGGACAGTGCAGTACCGGTACCCCTGCTGCCTCAGCAGTAGAGATGGATGTGTATAGTGCAGTACCGGTACCCCTGCTGCCTCAGCATTAGAGATGGATGTGTATAGTGCAGTACCGGTACCCCTGCTGCCTCAGCAGTAGAGATGGACAGTGCAGTACCGGTACCCCTGCTGCCTCAGCAGTAGAGATGGACAGTGCAGTACTGGTACCCCTGCTGCCTCAGCTGTAGAGATGGATGTGTATAGTGCAGTACCGGTACCCCTGCTGCCTCAGCAGTAGAGATGGACAGTGCAGTACTGGTACCCCTGCTGCCTCAGCAGTAGAGATGGATGTGTATAGTGCAGTACCGGTTCCCCTGCTGCCTCAGCAGTAGAGATGGACAGTGCAGTACCGGTACCCCTGCTGCCTCAGCAGTAGAGATGGATGTGTATAGTGCAGTACCGGTACCCCTGCTGCCTCAGCAGTAGAGATGGACAGTGCAGTACCGGTACCCCTGCTGCCTCAGCATTAGAGATGGACAGTGCAGTACCGGTACCCCTGCTGCCTCAGCAGTAGAGATGGACAGTGCAGTACCGGTACCCCTGCTGCCTCAACAGTAGAGATGGATGTGTATAATGCAGTACCGGTACCCCTGCTGCCTCAGCAGTAGAGATGGACAGTGCAGTACCGGTACCCCTGCTGCCTCAGCAGTAGAGATGGACAGTGCAGTACCGGTACCCCTGCTGCCTCAGCAGTAGAGATGGATGTGTATAATGCAGTACCGGTACCCCTGCTGCCTCAGCAGTAGAGATGGACAGTGCAGTACCGGTACCCCTGCTGCCTCAGCAGTAGAGATGGACAGTGCAGTACCGGTTCCCCTGCTGCCTCAGCAGTAGAGATGGACAGTGCAGTACCGGTACCCCTGCTGCCTCAGCAGTAGAGATGGATGTGTATAGTGCAGTACCGGTACCCCTGCTGCCTCAGCAGTAGAGATGGACAGTGCAGTACCGGTACCCCTGCTGCCTCAGCAGTAGAGATGGATGTGTATAGTGCAGTACCGGTTCCCCTGCTGCCTCAGCAGTAGAGATGGACAGTGCAGTACCGGTACCCCTGCTGCCTCAGCAGTAGAGATGGACAGTGCAGTACCGGTACCCCTGCTGCCTCAGCATTAGAGATGGATGTGTATAGTGCAGTACCGGTTCCCCTGCTGCCTCAGCAGTAGAGATGGACAGTGCAGTACCGGTACCCCTGCTGCCTCAGCAGTAGAGATGGACAGTGCAGTACTGGTACCCCTGCTGCCTTAGCAGTAGAGATGGACAGTGCAGTACTGGTACCCCTGCTGCCTCAGCAGTAGAGATGGATGTGTATAGTGCAGTACCGGTACCCCTGCTGCCTCAGCAGTAGAGATGGACAGTGCAGTACCGGTACCCCTGCTGCCTCAGCAGTAGAGATGGATGTGTATAGTGCAGTACCGGTACCCCTGCTGCCTCAGCAGTAGAGATGGACAGTGCAGTACTGGTACCCCTGCTGCCTCAGCTGTAGAGATGGATGTGTATAGTGCAGTACCGGTACCCCTGCTGCCTCAGCAGTAGAGATGGACAGTGCAGTACTGGTACCCCTGCTGCCTCAGCAGTAGAGATGGATGTGTATAGTGCAGTACCGGTTCCCCTGCTGCCTCAGCAGTAGAGATGGACAGTGCAGTACCGGTACCCCTGCTGCCTCAGCAGTAGAGATGGATGTGTATAGTGCAGTACCGGTACCCCTGCTGCCTCAGCAGTAGAGATGGACAGTGCAGTACCGGTACCCCTGCTGCCTCAGCATTAGAGATGGACAGTGCAGTACCGGTACCCCTGCTGCCTCAGCAGTAGAGATGGACAGTGCAGTACCGGTACCCCTGCTGCCTCAGCAGTAGAGATGGATGTGTATAATGCAGTACCGGTACCCCTGCTGCCTCAGCAGTAGAGATGGACAGTGCAGTACCGGTACCCCTGCTGCCTCAGCAGTAGAGATGGACAGTGCAGTACCGGTACCCCTGCTGCCTCAGCAGTAGAGATGGATGTGTATAATGCAGTACCGGTACCCCTGCTGCCTCAGCAGTAGAGATGGACAGTGCAGTACCGGTACCCCTACTGCCTCAGCAGTAGAGATGGACAGTGCAGTACCGGTACCCCTGCTGCCTCAGCAGTAGAGATGGATGTGTATAGTGCAGTACCGGTACCCCTGCTGCCTCAGCAGTAGAGATGGACAGTGCAGTACCGGTACCCCTGCTGCCTCAGCAGTAGAGATGGATGTGTATAGTGCAGTACCGGTTCCCCTGCTGCCTCAGCAGTAGAGATGGACAGTGCAGTACCGGTACCCCTGCTGCCTCAGCAGTAGAGATGGACAGTGCAGTACCGGTACCCCTGCTGCCTCAGCATTAGAGATGGATGTGTATAGTGCAGTACCGGTTCCCCTGCTGCCTCAGCAGTAGAGATGGACAGTGCAGTACCGGTACCCCTGCTGCCTCAGCAGTAGAGATGGACAGTGCAGTACTGGTACCCCTGCTGCCTCAGCAGTAGAGATGGACAGTGCAGTACTGGTACCCCTGCTGCCTCAGCAGTAGAGATGGATGTGTATAGTGCAGTACCGGTACCCCTGCTGCCTCAGCAGTAGAGATGGACAGTGCAGTACCGGTACCCCTGCTGCCTCAGCAGTAGAGATGGATGTGTATAGTGCAGTACCGGTACCCCTGCTGCCTCAGCATTAGAGATGGATGTGTATAGTGCAGTACCGGTACCCCTGCTGCCTCAGCAGTAGAGATGGACAGTGCAGTACCGGTACCCCTGCTGCCTCAGCAGTAGAGATGGACAGTGCAGTACTGGTACCCCTGCTGCCTCAGCTGTAGAGATGGATGTGTATAATGCAGTACCGGTACCCCTGCTGCCTCAGCAGTAGAGATGGACAGTGCAGTACCGGTACCCCTGCTGCCTCAGCAGTAGAGATGGACAGTGCAGTACCGGTACCCCTGCTGCCTCAGCAGTAGAGATGGATGTGTATAATGCAGTACCGGTACCCCTGCTGCCTCAGCAGTAGAGATGGACAGTGCAGTACCGGTACCCCTACTGCCTCAGCAGTAGAGATGGACAGTGCAGTACCGGTACCCCTGCTGCCTCAGCAGTAGAGATGGATGTGTATAGTGCAGTACCGGTACCCCTGCTGCCTCAGCAGTAGAGATGGACAGTGCAGTACCGGTACCCCTGCTGCCTCAGCAGTAGAGATGGATGTGTATAGTGCAGTACCGGTTCCCCTGCTGCCTCAGCAGTAGAGATGGACAGTGCAGTACCGGTACCCCTGCTGCCTCAGCAGTAGAGATGGACAGTGCAGTACCGGTACCCCTGCTGCCTCAGCATTAGAGATGGATGTGTATAGTGCAGTACCGGTTCCCCTGCTGCCTCAGCAGTAGAGATGGACAGTGCAGTACCGGTACCCCTGCTGCCTCAGCAGTAGAGATGGACAGTGCAGTACTGGTACCCCTGCTGCCTCAGCAGTAGAGATGGACAGTGCAGTACTGGTACCCCTGCTGCCTCAGCAGTAGAGATGGATGTGTATAGTGCAGTACCGGTACCCCTGCTGCCTCAGCAGTAGAGATGGACAGTGCAGTACCGGTACCCCTGCTGCCTCAGCAGTAGAGATGGATGTGTATAGTGCAGTACCGGTACCCCTGCTGCCTCAGCATTAGAGATGGATGTGTATAGTGCAGTACCGGTACCCCTGCTGCCTCAGCAGTAGAGATGGACAGTGCAGTACCGGTACCCCTGCTGCCTCAGCAGTAGAGATGGACAGTGCAGTACTGGTACCCCTGCTGCCTCAGCTGTAGAGATGGATGTGTATAGTGCAGTACCGGTACCCCTGCTGCCTCAGCAGTAGAGATGGACAGTGCAGTACTGGTACCCCTGCTGCCTCAGCAGTAGAGATGGATGTGTATAGTGCAGTACCGTTTCCCCTGCTGCCTCAGCAGTAGAGATGGACAGTGCAGTACCGGTACCCCTGCTGCCTCAGCAGTAGAGATGGATGTGTATAGTGCAGTACCGGTACCCCTGCTGCCTCAGCAGTAGAGATGGACAGTGCAGTACCGGTACCCCTGCTGCCTCAGCATTAGAGATGGACAGTGCAGTACCGGTACCCCTGCTGCCTCAGCAGTAGAGATGGACAGTGCAGTACCGGTACCCCTGCTGCCTCAACAGTAGAGATGGATGTGTATAATGCAGTACCGGTACCCCTGCTGCCTCAGCAGTAGAGATGGACAGTGCAGTACCGGTACCCCTGCTGCCTCAGCAGTAGAGATGGACAGTGCAGTACCGGTACCCCTGCTGCCTCAGCAGTAGAGATGGATGTGTATAATGCAGTACCGGTACCCCTGCTGCCTCAGCAGTAGAGATGGACAGTGCAGTACCGGTACCCCTGCTGCCTCAGCAGTAGAGATGGACAGTGCAGTACCGGTTCCCCTGCTGCCTCAGCAGTAGAGATGGACAGTGCAGTACCGGTACCCCTGCTGCCTCAGCAGTAGAGATGGATGTGTATAGTGCAGTACCGGTACCCCTGCTGCCTCAGCAGTAGAGATGGACAGTGCAGTACCGGTACCCCTGCTGCCTCAGCAGTAGAGATGGATGTGTATAGTGCAGTACCGGTTCCCCTGCTGCCTCAGCAGTAGAGATGGACAGTGCAGTACCGGTACCCCTGCTGCCTCAGCAGTAGAGATGGACAGTGCAGTACCGGTACCCCTGCTGCCTCAGCATTAGAGATGGATGTGTATAGTGCAGTACCGGTTCCCCTGCTGCCTCAGCAGTAGAGATGGACAGTGCAGTACCGGTACCCCTGCTGCCTCAGCAGTAGAGATGGACAGTGCAGTACTGGTACCCCTGCTGCCTCAGCAGTAGAGATGGACAGTGCAGTACTGGTACCCCTGCTGCCTCAGCAGTAGAGATGGATGTGTATAGTGCAGTACCGGTACCCCTGCTGCCTCAGCAGTAGAGATGGACAGTGCAGTACCGGTACCCCTGCTGCCTCAGCAGTAGAGATGGATGTGTATAGTGCAGTACCGGTACCCCTGCTGCCTCAGCAGTAGAGATGGACAGTGCAGTACTGGTACCCCTGCTGCCTCAGCTGTAGAGATGGATGTGTATAGTGCAGTACCGGTACCCCTGCTGCCTCAGCAGTAGAGATGGACAGTGCAGTACTGGTACCCCTGCTGCCTCAGCAGTAGAGATGGATGTGTATAGTGCAGTACCGGTTCCCCTGCTGCCTCAGCAGTAGAGATGGACAGTGCAGTACCGGTACCCCTGCTGCCTCAGCAGTAGAGATGGATGTGTATAGTGCAGTACCGGTACCCCTGCTGCCTCAGCAGTAGAGATGGACAGTGCAGTACCGGTACCCCTGCTGCCTCAGCAGTAGAGATGGATGTGTATAATGCAGTACCGGTACCCCTGCTGCCTCAGCAGTAGAGATGGACAGTGCAGTACCGGTACCCCTGCTGCCTCAGCAGTAGAGATGGACAGTGCAGTTCCGGTACCCCTGCTGCCTCAGCAGTAGAGATGGATGTGTATAATGCAGTACCGGTACCCCTGCTGCCTCAGCAGTAGAGATGGACAGTGCAGTACTGGTACCCCTGCTGCCTCAGCAGTAGAGATGGACAGTGCAGTACCGGTTCCCCTGCTGCCTCAGCAGTAGAGATGGACAGTGCAGTACCGGTACCCCTGCTGCCTCAGCAGTAGAGATGGATGTGTATAGTGCAGTACCGGTACCCCTGCTGCCTCAGCTGTAGAGATGGACAGTGCAGTACCGGTACCCCTGCTGCCTCAGCAGTAGAGATGGATGTGTATAGTGCAGTAGAATGCAGTACCGGTACCCCTGCTGCCTCAGCAGTAGAGATGGACAGTGCAGTACCGGTACCCCTGCTGCCTCAGCAGTAGAGATGGATGTGTATAATGCAGTACCGGTACCCCTGCTGCCTCAGCAGTAGAGATGGACAGTGCAGTACCGGTACCCCTGCTGCCTCAGCAGTAGAGATGGACAGTGCAGCAGTGGACAGTGCCGGTACCCCTGCTGCCTCAGCAGTAGAGATGGATGTGTATAATGCAGTACCGGTACCCCTGCTGCCTCAGCAGTAGAGATGGACAGTGCAGTACCGGTACCCCTGCTGCCTCAGCAGTAGAGATGGACAGTGCAGTACCGGTACCCCTGCTGCCTCAGCAGTAGAGATGGATGTGTATAGTGCAGTACCGGTACCCCTGCTGCCTCAGCAGTAGAGATGGACAGTGCAGTACCGGTACCCCTGCTGCTTCAGCAGTAGAGATGGACAGTGCAGTACCGGTACCCCTGCTGCCTCAGCATTAGAGATGGATGTGTATAGTGCAGTACCGGTACCCCTGCTGCCTCAGCAGTAGAGATGGACAGTGCAGTACCGGTACCCCTGCTGCCTCAGCAGTAGAGATGGACAGTGCAGTACCGGTACCCCTGCTGCCTCAGCAGTAGAGATGGAGAGATGGAGCATGAGATGGATGTGTATAGTGCAGTACCGGTGCTGCCCAGCAGTAGAGATGGACAGTGCTGCCTCAGCAGCATAGAGATGGACAGTGCAGTACCGGTACCCCTGCTGCCTCAGCAGTAGAGATGGACAGTGCAGTACCGGTACCCCTGCTGCCTCAGCAGTAGAGATGGACAGTGCAGTACCGGTACCCCTGCTGCCTCAGCAGTAGAGATGGATGTGTATAGTGCAGTACCGGTACCCCTGCTGCCTCAGCAGTAGAGATGGACAGTGCAGTACCGGTACCCCTGCTGCCTCAGCAGTAGAGATGGACAGTGCAGTACCGGTTCCCCTGCTGCCTCAGCAGTAGAGATGGACAGTGCAGTACCGGTACCCCTGCTGCCTCAGCAGTAGAGATGGACAGTGCAGTACCGGTACCCCTGCTGCCTCAGCAGTAGAGATGGATGTGTAGTGCAGTACCCCCTGCTGCCTCAGCAGTAGAGATGGACAGTGCAGTACCGGTACCCCTGCTGCCTCAGCAGTAGAGATGGACAGTGCAGTACCGGTTCCCCTGCTGCCTCAGCAGTAGAGATGGACAGTGCAGTACCGGTACCCCTGCTGCCTCAGCAGTAGAGATGGACAGTGCAGTACCGGTACCCTGCTGCCTCAGCAGTAGAGATGGATGTGCATAGTGCCCCCCTGCTGCCTCAGCAGTAGAGATGGACAGTGCAGTACCGGTTCCCCTGCTGCCTCAGCAGTAGAGATGGACAGTGCAGTACCGGGTACCCCTGCTGCCTCAGTGAGATGGACAGTGCAGTACCGGTACCCCTGCTGCCTCAGCAGTAGAGATGGACAGTGCAGTACCGGTACCCCTGCTGCCTCAGCAGTAGAGATGGACAGCCTCAGCAGTAGATGGACAGTGCAGTACCGGTACCCCTGCTGCCTCAGCAGTAGAGATGGACAGTGCAGTACCGGTACCCCTGCTGCCTCAGCAGTAGAGATGGACAGTGCAGTACCGGTACCCCTGCTGCCTCAGCAGTAGAGATGGATGTGTATAATGCAGTACCGGTACCCCTGCTGCCTCAGCAGTAGAGATGGACAGTGCAGTACCGGTACCCCTGCTGCCTCAGCAGTAGAGATGGACAGTGCAGTACCGGTACCCCTGCTGCCTCAGCAGTAGAGATGGATGTGTATAATGCAGTACCGGTACCCCTGCTGCCTCAGCAGTAGAGATGGACAGTGCAGTACCGGTACCCCTGCTGCCTCAGCAGTAGAGATGGACAGTGCAGTACCGGTACCCCTGCTGCCTCAGCAGTAGAGATGGATGTGTATAGTGCAGTACCGGTACCCCTGCTGCCTCAGCAGTAGAGATGGACAGTGCAGTACCGGTACCCCTGCTGCCTCAGCAGTAGAGATGGATGTGTATAGTGCAGTACCGGTTCCCCTGCTGCCTCAGCAGTAGAGATGGACAGACAGTGCTGCCTCAGCAGTAGAGATGGATGTGTATAGTGCCCTTCCCCTGCTGCCTCAGCAGTAGAGATGGACAGTGCAGTACCGGTACCCCTGCTGCCTCAGCATTAGAGATGGATGAGATGTATAGTGCAGTACCGGTTCCCCTGCTGCCTCAGCAGTAGAGATGGACAGTGCAGTACCGGTACCCCTGCTGCCTCAGCAGTAGAGATGGACAGTGCAGTACTGGTACCCCTGCTGCCTCAGCAGTAGAGATGGACAGTGCAGTACTGGTACCCCTGCTGCCTCAGCAGTAGAGATGGATGTGTATAGTGCAGTACCGGTACCCCTGCTGCCTCAGCAGTAGAGATGGACAGTGCAGTACCGGTACCCCTGCTGCCTCAGCAGTAGAGATGGATGTGTATAGTGCAGTACCGGTACCCCTGCTGCCTCAGCATTAGAGATGGATGTGTATAGTGCAGTACCGGTACCCCTGCTGCCTCAGCAGTAGAGATGGACAGTGCAGTACCGGTACCCCTGCTGCCTCAGCAGTAGAGATGGACAGTGCAGTACTGGTACCCCTGCTGCCTCAGCTGTAGAGATGGATGTGTATAGTGCAGTACCGGTACCCCTGCTGCCTCAGCAGTAGAGATGGACAGTGCAGTACTGGTACCCCTGCTGCCTCAGCAGTAGAGATGGATGTGTATAGTGCAGTACCGGTTCCCCTGCTGCCTCAGCAGTAGAGATGGACAGTGCAGTACCGGTACCCCTGCTGCCTCAGCAGTAGAGATGGATGTGTATAGTGCAGTACCGGTACCCCTGCTGCCTCAGCAGTAGAGATGGACAGTGCAGTACCGGTACCCCTGCTGCCTCAGCATTAGAGATGGACAGTGCAGTACCGGTACCCCTGCTGCCTCAGCAGTAGAGATGGACAGTGCAGTACCGGTACCCCTGCTGCCTCAACAGTAGAGATGGATGTGTATAATGCAGTACCGGTACCCCTGCTGCCTCAGCAGTAGAGATGGACAGTGCAGTACCGGTACCCCTGCTGCCTCAGCAGTAGAGATGGACAGTGCAGTACCGGTACCCCTGCTGCCTCAGCAGTAGAGATGGATGTGTATAATGCAGTACCGGTACCCCTGCTGCCTCAGCAGTAGAGATGGACAGTGCAGTACCGGTACCCCTGCTGCCTCAGCAGTAGAGATGGACAGTGCAGTACCGGTTCCCCTGCTGCCTCAGCAGTAGAGATGGACAGTGCAGTACCGGTACCCCTGCTGCCTCAGCAGTAGAGATGGATGTGTATAGTGCAGTACCGGTACCCCTGCTGCCTCAGCAGTAGAGATGGACAGTGCAGTACCGGTACCCCTGCTGCCTCAGCAGTAGAGATGGATGTGTATAGTGCAGTACCGGTTCCCCTGCTGCCTCAGCAGTAGAGATGGACAGTGCAGTACCGGTACCCCTGCTGCCTCAGCAGTAGAGATGGACAGTGCAGTACCGGTACCCCTGCTGCCTCAGCATTAGAGATGGATGTGTATAGTGCAGTACCGGTTCCCCTGCTGCCTCAGCAGTAGAGATGGACAGTGCAGTACCGGTACCCCTGCTGCCTCAGCAGTAGAGATGGACAGTGCAGTACTGGTACCCCTGCTGCCTCAGCAGTAGAGATGGACAGTGCAGTACTGGTACCCCTGCTGCCTCAGCAGTAGAGATGGATGTGTATAGTGCAGTACCGGTACCCCTGCTGCCTCAGCAGTAGAGATGGACAGTGCAGTACCGGTACCCCTGCTGCCTCAGCAGTAGAGATGGATGTGTATAGTGCAGTACCGGTACCCCTGCTGCCTCAGCAGTAGAGATGGACAGTGCAGTACTGGTACCCCTGCTGCCTCAGCTGTAGAGATGGATGTGTATAGTGCAGTACCGGTACCCCTGCTGCCTCAGCAGTAGAGATGGACAGTGCAGTACTGGTACCCCTGCTGCCTCAGCAGTAGAGATGGATGTGTATAGTGCAGTACCGGTTCCCCTGCTGCCTCAGCAGTAGAGATGGACAGTGCAGTACCGGTACCCCTGCTGCCTCAGCAGTAGAGATGGATGTGTATAGTGCAGTACCGGTACCCCTGCTGCCTCAGCAGTAGAGATGGACAGTGCAGTACCGGTACCCCTGCTGCCTCAGCAGTAGAGATGGATGTGTATAATGCAGTACCGGTACCCCTGCTGCCTCAGCAGTAGAGATGGACAGTGCAGTACCGGTACCCCTGCTGCCTCAGCAGTAGAGATGGACAGTGCAGTTCCGGTACCCCTGCTGCCTCAGCAGTAGAGATGGATGTGCATAATGCAGTACCGGTACCCCTGCTGCCTCAGCAGTAGAGATGGACAGTGCAGTACTGGTACCCCTGCTGCCTCAGCAGTAGAGATGGACAGTGCAGTACCGGTTCCCCTGCTGCCTCAGCAGTAGAGATGGACAGTGCAGTACCGGTACCCCTGCTGCCTCAGCAGTAGAGATGGATGTGTATAGTGCAGTACCGGTACCCCTGCTGCCTCAGCTGTAGAGATGGACAGTGCAGTACCGGTACCCCTGCTGCCTCAGCAGTAGAGATGGATGTGTATAGTGCAGTACCGGTACCCCTGCTGCCTCAGCAGTAGAGATGGACAGTGCAGTACCGGTACCCCTGCTGCCTCAGCAGTAGAGATGGATGTGTATAATGCAGTACCGGTACCCCTGCTGCCTCAGCAGTAGAGATGGACAGTGCAGTACCGGTACCCCTGCTGCCTCAGCAGTAGAGATGGACAGTGCAGTTCCGGTACCCCTGCTGCCTCAGCAGTAGAATTGGATGTGTATAATGCAGTACCGGTACCCCTGCTGCCTCAGCAGTAGAGATGGACAGTGCAGTACCGGTACCCCTGCTGCCTCAGCAGTAGAGATGGACAGTGCAGTTCCGGTACCCCTGCTGCCTCAGCAGTAGAGATGGATGTGTATAATGCAGTACCGGTACCCCTGCTGCCTCAGCAGTAGAGATGGACAGTGCAGTACCGGTACCCCTGCTGACTCAGCAGTAGAGATGGACAGTGCAGTACCGGTACCCCTGCTGCCTCAGCATTAGAGATGGATGTGTATAGTGCAGTACCGGTACCCCTGCTGCCTCAGCAGTAGAGATGGACAGTGCAGTACCGGTACCCCTGCTGCTTCAGCAGTAGAGATGGACAGTGCAGTACCGGTACCCCTGCTGCCTCAGCAGTAGAGATGGATGTGTATAGTGCAGTACCGGTACCCCTGCTGCCTCAGCAGTAGAGATGGACAGTGCAGTACCGGTACCCCTGCTGCCTCAGCATTAGAGATGGACAGTGCAGTACCGGTTCCCCTGCTGCCTCAGCAGTAGAGATGGACAGTGCAGTACCGGTACCCCTGCTGCCTCAGCATTAGAGATGGATGTGTATAGTGCAGTACCGGTACCCCTGCTGACTCAGCAGTAGAGATGGACAGTGCAGTACCGGTACCCCTGCTGCCTCAGCATTAGAGATGGACAGTGCAGTACCGGTACCCCTGCTGCCTCAGCAGTAGAGATGGACAGTGCAGTACCGGTACCCCTGCTGCCTCAGCAGTAGAGATGGACAGTGCAGTACCGGTACCCCTGCTGCCTCAGCAGTAGAGATGGATGTGTATAGTGCAGTATCGGTACCCCTGCTGCCTCAGCAGTAGAGATGGACAGTGCAGTACCGGTACCCCTGCTGCCTCAGCAGTAGAGATGGACAGTGCAGTACCAGTTCCCCTGCTGCCTCAGCAGTAGAGATGGACAGTGCAGTACCGGTACCCCTGCTGCCTCAGCAGTAGAGATGGACAGTGCAGTACCGGTACCCCTTCTGCCTCAGCAGTAGAGATGGATGTGTATAGTGCAGTACCGGTACCACTGCTGCCTCAGCAGTAGAGATGGACAGTGCAGTACCGGTACCCCTGCTGCCTCAGCAGTAGAGATGGATGTGTGTAGTGCAGTACCGGTTCCCCTGCTGCCTCAGCAGTAGAGATGGACAGTGCAGTACCGGTACCCCTGCTGCCTCAGCAGTAGAGATGGACAGTGCAGTACCGGTACCCCTGCTGCCTCAGCAGTAGAGATGGATGTGTATAGTGCAGTACCGGTACCCCTGCTGCCTCAGCAGTAGAGATGGACAGTGCAGTACCGGTTCCCCTGCTGCCTCAGCAGTAGAGATGGACAGTGCAGTACCGGTACCCCTGCTGCCTCAGCAGTAGAGATGGACAGTGCAGTACCGGTACCCCTGCTGCCTCAGCATTAGAGATGGACAGTGCAGTACCGGTACCCCTGCTGCCTCAGCAGTAGAGATGGATGTGTATAGTGCAGTACCGGTACCCCTGCTGCCTCAGCAGTAGAGATGGATGTGTATAGTGCAGTACCGGTACCCCTGCTGCCTCAGCATTAGAGATGGATGTGTATAGTGCAGTACCGGTACCCCTGCTGCCTCAGCAGTAGAGATGGACAGTGCAGTACCGGTACCCCTGCTGCTTCAGCAGTAGAGATGGACAGTGCAGTACCGGTACCCCTGCTGCCTCAGCAGTAGAGATGGATGTGTATAGTGCAGTACCGGTACCCCTGCTGCCTCAGCAGTAGAGATGGACAGTGCAGTACCGGTACCCCTGCTGCCTCAGCAGTAGAGATGGACAGTGCAGTACTGGTACCCCTGCTGCCTCAGCAGTAGAGATGGACAGTGCAGTACTGGTACCCCTGCTTCCTCAGCAGTAGAGATGGATGTGTATAGTGCAGTACCGGTACCCCTGCTGCCTCAGCAGTAGAGATGGACAGTGCAGTACCGGTACCCCTGCTGCCTCAGCAGTAGAGATGGATGTGTATAGTGCATTACCGGTACCCCTGCTGCCTCAGCATTAGAGATGGATGTGTATAGTGCAGTACCGGTACCCCTGCTGCCTCAGCAGTAGAGATGGACAGTGCAGTACCGGTACCCCTGCTGCCTCAGCAGTAGAGATGGACAGTGCAGTACTGGTACCCCTGCTGCCTCAGCAGTAGAGATGGATGTGTATAGTGCAGTACCGGTACCCCTGCTGCCTCAGCAGTAGAGATGGACAGTGCAGTACTGGTACCCCTGCTGCCTCAGCAGTAGAGATGGATGTGTATAGTGCAGTACCGGTTCCCCTGCTGCCTCAGCAGTAGAGATGGACAGTGCAGTACCGGTACCCCTGCTGCCTCAGCAGTAGAGATGGATGTGTATAGTGCAGTACCGGTACCCCTGCTGCCTCAGCAGTAGAGATGGACAGTGCAGTACCGGTTCCCCTGCTGCCTCAGCAGTAGAGATGGATGTGTATAGTGCAGTACCGGTACCCCTGCTGCCTCAGCAGTAGAGATGGACAGTGCAGTACCGGTACCCCTGCTGCCTCAGCAGTAGAGATGGACAGTGCAGTACCGGTACCCCTGCTGCCTCAGCAGTAGAGATGGATGTGTATAATGCAGTACCGGTACCCCTGCTGCCTCAGCAGTAGAGATGGACAGTGCAGTACCGGTACCCCTGCTGCCTCAGCAGTAGAGATGGACAGTGCAGTACCGGTACCCCTGCTGCCTCAGCAGTAGAGATGGATGTGTATAGTGCAGTACCGGTTCCCCTGCTGCCTCAGCAGTAGAGATGGACAGTGCAGTACCGGTACCCCTGCTGCCTCAGCAGTAGAGATGGACAGTGCAGTACTGGTACCCCTGCTGCCTCAGCAGTAGAGATGGATGTGTATAGTGCAGTACCGGTACCCCTGCTGCCTCAGCAGTAGAGATGGACAGTGCAGTACTGGTACCCCTGCTGCCTCAGCAGTAGAGATGGATGTGTATAGTGCAGTACCGGTTCCCCTGCTGCCTCAGCAGTAGAGATGGACAGTGCAGTACCGGTACCCCTGCTGCCTCAGCAGTAGAGATGGATGTGTATAGTGCAGTACCGGTACCCCTGCTGCCTCAGCAGTAGAGATGGACAGTGCAGTACCGGTACCCCTGCTGCCTCAGCATTAGAGATGGACAGTGCAGTACCGGTACCCCTGCTGCCTCAGCAGTAGAGATGGACAGTGCAGTACCGGTACCCCTGCTGCCTCAGCAGTAGAGATGGATGTGTATAATGCAGTACCGGTACCCCTGCTGCCTCAGCAGTAGAGATGGACAGTGCAGTACCGGTACCCCTGCTGCCTCAGCAGTAGAGATGGACAGTGCAGTACCGGTACCCCTGCTGCCTCAGCAGTAGAGATGGATGTGTATAATGCAGTACCGGTACCCCTGCTGCCTCAGCAGTAGAGATGGACAGTGCAGTACCGGTACCCCTACTGCCTCAGCAGTAGAGATGGACAGTGCAGTACCGGTACCCCTGCTGCCTCAGCAGTAGAGATGGATGTGTATAGTGCAGTACCGGTACCCCTGCTGCCTCAGCAGTAGAGATGGACAGTGCAGTACCGGTACCCCTGCTGCCTCAGCAGTAGAGATGGATGTGTATAGTGCAGTACCGGTTCCCCTGCTGCCTCAGCAGTAGAGATGGACAGTGCAGTACCGGTACCCCTGCTGCCTCAGCAGTAGAGATGGACAGTGCAGTACCGGTACCCCTGCTGCCTCAGCATTAGAGATGGATGTGTATAGTGCAGTACCGGTTCCCCTGCTGCCTCAGCAGTAGAGATGGACAGTGCAGTACCGGTACCCCTGCTGCCTCAGCAGTAGAGATGGACAGTGCAGTACTGGTACCCCTGCTGCCTCAGCAGTAGAGATGGACAGTGCAGTACTGGTACCCCTGCTGCCTCAGCAGTAGAGATGGATGTGTATAGTGCAGTACCGGTACCCCTGCTGCCTCAGCAGTAGAGATGGACAGTGCAGTACCGGTACCCCTGCTGCCTCAGCAGTAGAGATGGATGTGTATAGTGCAGTACCGGTACCCCTGCTGCCTCAGCATTAGAGATGGATGTGTATAGTGCAGTACCGGTACCCCTGCTGCCTCAGCAGTAGAGATGGACAGTGCAGTACCGGTACCCCTGCTGCCTCAGCAGTAGAGATGGACAGTGCAGTACTGGTACCCCTGCTGCCTCAGCTGTAGAGATGGATGTGTATAGTGCAGTACCGGTACCCCTGCTGCCTCAGCAGTAGAGATGGACAGTGCAGTACTGGTACCCCTGCTGCCTCAGCAGTAGAGATGGATGTGTATAGTGCAGTACCGGTTCCCCTGCTGCCTCAGCAGTAGAGATGGACAGTGCAGTACCGGTACCCCTGCTGCCTCAGCAGTAGAGATGGATGTGTATAGTGCAGTACCGGTACCCCTGCTGCCTCAGCAGTAGAGATGGACAGTGCAGTACCGGTACCCCTGCTGCCTCAGCATTAGAGATGGACAGTGCAGTACCGGTACCCCTGCTGCCTCAGCAGTAGAGATGGACAGTGCAGTACCGGTACCCCTGCTGCCTCAACAGTAGAGATGGATGTGTATAATGCAGTACCGGTACCCCTGCTGCCTCAGCAGTAGAGATGGACAGTGCAGTACCGGTACCCCTGCTGCCTCAGCAGTAGAGATGGACAGTGCAGTACCGGTACCCCTGCTGCCTCAGCAGTAGAGATGGATGTGTATAATGCAGTACCGGTACCCCTGCTGCCTCAGCAGTAAAGATGGACAGTGCAGTACCGGTACCCCTGCTGCCTCAGCAGTAGAGATGGACAGTGCAGTACCGGTTCCCCTGCTGCCTCAGCAGTAGAGATGGACAGTGCAGTACCGGTACCCCTGCTGCCTCAGCAGTAGAGATGGATGTGTATAGTGCAGTACCGGTACCCCTGCTGCCTCAGCAGTAGAGATGGACAGTGCTGTACCGGTACCCCTGCTGCCTCAGCAGTAGAGATGGATGTGTATAGTGCAGTACCGGTTCCCCTGCTGCCTCAGCAGTAGAGATGGACAGTGCAGTACCGGTACCCCTGCTGCCTCAGCAGTAGAGATGGACAGTGCAGTACCGGTACCCCTGCTGCCTCAGCATTAGAGATGGATGTGTATAGTGCAGTACCGGTTCCCCTGCTGCCTCAGCAGTAGAGATGGACAGTGCAGTACCGGTACCCCTGCTGCCTCAGCAGTAGAGATGGACAGTGCAGTACTGGTACCCCTGCTGCCTCAGCAGTAGAGATGGACAGTGCAGTACTGGTACCCCTGCTGCCTCAGCAGTAGAGATGGATGTGTATAGTGCAGTACCGGTACCCCTGCTGCCTCAGCAGTAGAGATGGACAGTGCAGTACCGGTACCCCTGCTGCCTCAGCAGTAGAGATGGATGTGTATAGTGCAGTACCGGTACCCCTGCTGCCTCAGCAGTAGAGATGGACAGTGCAGTACTGGTACCCCTGCTGCCTCAGCTGTAGAGATGGATGTGTATAGTGCAGTACCGGTACCCCTGCTGCCTCAGCAGTAGAGATGGACAGTGCAGTACTGGTACCCCTGCTGCCTCAGCAGTAGAGATGGATGTGTATAGTGCAGTACCGGTTCCCCTGCTGCCTCAGCAGTAGAGATGGACAGTGCAGTACTGGTACCCCTGCTGCCTCAGCAGTAGAGATGGACAGTGCAGTACCGGTACCCCTGCTGCCTCAGCTTTAGAGATGGATGTGTATAGTGCAGTACCGGTACCCCTGCTGCCTCAGCAGTAGAGATGGATGTGTATAGTGCAGTACCGGTACCCCTGCTGCCTCAGCATTAGAGATGGACAGTGCAGTACCGGTACCCCTGCTGCCTCAGCATTAGAGATGGATGTGTATAGTGCAGTACCGGTACCCCTGCTGCCTCAGCAATAGAGATGGACAGTGCAATACCGGTTCCCCTGCTGCCTCAGCAGTAGAGATGGACAGTGCAGTACCGGTTCCCCTGCTGCCTCAGCAGTAGAGATGGACATGTGTATAGTGCAGTACCGGTACCCCTGCTGCCTCAGCATTAGAGATGGACATGTGTATAGTGCAGTACCGGTTCCCCTGCTGCCTCAGCATTAGAGATGGACATGTGTATAGTGCAGTACCGGTTCCCCTGCTGCCTCAGCATTAGAGATGGACAGTGCAGTACTGGTACCCCTGCTGCCTCAGCAGTAGAGATGGACAGTGCAGTACCGGTTCCCCTGCTGCCTCAGCATTAGAGATGGACAGTGCAGTACTGGTACCCCTGCTGCCTCAGCAGTAGAGATGGATGTGTATAGTGCAGTACCGGTACCCCTGCTGCCTCAGCAGTAGAGATGGACAGTGCAGTACCGGTTCCCCTGCTGCCTCAGCAGTAGAGATGGATGTGTATAGTGCAGTACCGGTACCCCTGCTGCCTCAGCAGTAGAGATGGACAGTGCAGTACCGGTACCCCTGCTGCCTCAGCTTTAGAGATGGATGTGTATAGTGCAGTACCGGTACCCCTGCTGCCTCAGCAGTAGAGATGGATGTGTATAGTGCAGTTCCGGTACCCCTGCTGCCTCAGCAGTAGAGATGGATGTGTATAGTGCAGTACTGGTACCCCTGCTGCCTCAGCTTTAGAGATGGATGTGTATAGTGCAGTACTGGTACCCCTGCTGCCTCAGCAGTAGAGATGGATGTGTATAGTGCCGTACTGGTACCCCTGCTGCCTCAGCAGTAGAGATGGACAGTGCAGTACCGGTACCCCTGCTGCCTCAGCTTTAGAGATGGATGTGTATAGTGCAGTACCGGTACCCCTGCTGCCTCAGCAGTAGAGATGGATGTGTATAGTGCAGTACCGGTACCCCTGCTGCCTCAGCAGTAGAGATGGATGTGTATAGTGCAGTACTGGTACCCCTGCTGCCTCAGCTTTAGAGATGGATGTGTATAGTGCAGTACTGGTACCCCTGCTGCCTCAGCTTTAGAGATGGATGTGTATAGTGCAGTACTGGTACCCCTGCTGCCTCAGCAGTAGAGATCAAATCAAATCAAATCAAATTTATTTATATAGCCCTTCGTACATCAGCTGATATCTCAAAGTGCTGTACAGAAACCCAGCCTAAAACCCCAAACAGCAAGCAATGCAGGTGTAGAAGCACGGTTTGAAAAACTCCCTAGAAAAGCCAAAACCTAGGAAGAAACCTAGAGAGGAACCAGGCTATGTGGGGTGGCCAGTCCTCTTCTGGCTGTGCCGGGTAGAGATTATAACAGAACATGGCCAAGATGTTCAAATGTTCATAAATGACCAGCATGGTCGAATAATAATAAGGCAGAACAGTTGAAACTGGAGCAGCAGCACGGCCAGGTGGACTGGGGACAGCAAGGAGTCATCATGTCAAGTAGTCCTGGGGCATGGTCCTAGGGCTCAGGTCAGTTGAAACTGGAGCAGCAGCACGGCCAGGTGGACTGGGGACAGCAAGGAGTCATCATGTCAGGTAGTCCTGGGGCATGGTCCTAGGGCTCAGGTCCTCCGAGAGAGAGAAGGAGAGAATTAGAGAACGCACACTTAGATTCACACAGGACACCGAATTGGACAGGAGAAGTACTCCAGATATAACAAACTGACCCCAGCCCCCCGACACATAAACTACTGCAGCATAAATACTGGAGGCTGAGACAGGAGGGGTCAGGAGACACTGTGGCCCCACCCGAGGACACCCCCGGACAGGGCCAAACAGGAAGGATATAACCCCACCCACTTTGCCAAAGCACAGCCCCCACACCACTGGAGGGATATCTTCAACCACCAACTTACCATCCTGAGACAAAGCTGAGTATAGCCCGCAAAGATCTCCGCCACGGCACAACCCAAGGGGGGGGGGGGGGGCGCCAACCCAGACAGGATGACCACAGATGGATGTGTATAGTGCAGTACTGGTACCCCTGCTGCCTCAGCAGTGGAGATGGATGTGTATAGTGCAGTACTGGTACCCCTGCTGCCTCAGCAGTAGAGATGGATGTGTATAGTGCAGTACTGGTACCCCTGCTGCCTCAGCTTTAGAGATGGATGTGTATAGTGCAGTACTGGTACCCCTGCTGCCTCAGCTTTAGAGATGGATGTGTATAGTGCAGTACTGGTACCCCTGCTGCCTCAGCAGTAGAGATGGACAGTGCAGTACCGGTACCCCTGCTGCCTCAGCAGTAGAGATGGATGTGTATAGTGCAGTACCGGTACCCCTGCTGCCTCAGCAGTGGAGATGGATGTGTATAGTGCAGTACTGGTACCCCTGCTGCCTCAGCAGTAGAGATGGATGTGTGTACAGTGGAGGCCTTGATGACGCTCGGCGTGAGCTCCCCTGAAGTACCTGCAGAAGATTTCTCTGATTGTTCTGTTCCTTCCACCAACGTCCTGCTGCTCCTCCACTTCAGATGGAACCCCTCATTTCACTAACACACACACACACACACACACACGCACACGCACACGCACACGCACACACACACACACACGTGAGTGCCCACAAACACAAGAACACACACACACACACACAGACAAACATATACACACATGCCGCCAGAAAGACAAGACATTACACATAACCCATCATACCCATCATTACGCCACCTTCCATGATTTTAATTGCGGGGACCCCGCTGGGTGAGTTTCTTTCTGATTTCTGATGCTTGGGGAAAGGATAGGAGGGGAGGGGAAAGAAGAGAGGAGAGGAAAGGAAGGAATGGAGGGGAAAGGAGAGGGGAGAGGAAAGGAAGGGATGGATGGGAAAGGAGAGGGGAGAGGAAAGGAAGGAATGGAGGGGAAAGGAGAGGGGAGAGGAAAGGAAGGAATGGAGGGGAAAGGAGAGGGGAGAGGAAAGGAAGGGATGGAGGGGAAAGGAGAGGGGAGAGGAAAGGAAGGGATGGAGGGGAAAGGAGAGGGGAGAGGAAAGGAAGGAATGGAGGGGAAAGGAGAGGGGAGAGGAAAGGAAGGGAGGCGAAAGGAGGGGATGGGAAAGGAGAGAGGAGCAGAGGAGGGTAGAAAAGAGCAGAGGAGGGGATAGAAGTAAAGGAGGGGATGGGAAATGGGAGAGGAGGGGAGGAAAGATCAGGGGAGAGGACAGGAGAGGAGGGGGTAAAAAAACAGGGGAGGGGAGAGGAAAGGAGGGGAAAGAAGAGAAGATTGGAAAGGAGGAAAGTGGAAAGGAGAGAGGAGAGGGGAGGGGAGGGGAGAAAAGAGCTGTGGAGAGGAGGGGAGAGGAGAGGAAATCAGGGGAGGGGAGAGAGAAGAGGACAGGAGAGAGGAGAGGAAAGGAGGGGAGGGGAAAGGAGAGAGGATAGGAGGGAAGAGGAGCGGAAAGGAGGTGAGGGGAAAGGAGAGAGGTGAGGAGAGGAAAGGAAAAGAGGGGAAAGAGGAGAGGAAAGGACAAAGGAGCAAAGGAGGGGAGGAAAGAGCAGAGGAGGGGAAATGAGAGAGCCGAGGAGGGAGGGGAGAAAAGATAATAGGAGGGGAGAGGAGAGGAGAAGAGGAGAGGAGAGGAGAGGAGAAGAGGAAAGGAGAGGAAAGGAGAGCGGAGAGGTAAGGAGAGCAGAGAGGAAATGAAGGGAAGGGAAGGAGACAGGAGAGGAAAGGTGGGAAGGGGGAGGAGGGAAGGGGAGAAAAGAGCAGAGGAGAGGAAAGGAGAGAAGAGAGGAGAGGAAAGGAAGGGAGGGGAAGGAGAGAGGAATGGAAAGGAGGGAAGGGGAAAGGAGAGAGGAGAGGGGAGGGGAGAAAGAGCAGGGGAGGGGAGAGAAGGGGGAGGGGAAATCGGAGAGGAGGGGAGGGGAGAAAAGAGGAGAGGAGAGAATGTACAGATGAAAGTAGATAAAGGTATAGAATAGGCCAGAAAAGAAGAGAGGGAACAAGCCACTTGTGGCTTCAGAGATTTCTGCCCTTCATTATTTTTTAGAGGTTTCTGGTAGTGTAGGTAGATGGGTGTTCTCACTCTTCTTCTGGTAGTGTAGGTTGATGGGTGTTCTCACTCTTCCTCTGGTGGTGTTGGTAGATGGGTGTTCTCACCACTGGTAGTGTAGGGAGATGGGTGTTCTCACTCTTCTTCTGGTAGTGTTGGTAGATGGGGGTTCTCACTACTGGTAGTGTAGGGAGATGGGGGTTCTCACTCTTCTACTGGTAGGTAGATGGGTGTTCTCACTCTTCTACTGGTAGGTAGATGGGTGTTCTCACTCTTCTACTGGTAGGTAGATGGGTGTTCTCACTCTTCTGGTAGTATAGGAAGATTCTTCTCTTCTTCTGGTGGTGTTGGTAGATGGGTGTTCTCACTCTTCTACTGGTAGGTAGATGGGTGTTCTCACTCTTCTTCTGGTAGTGTTGGTAGATGGGCGTTCTCACTTTTCTACTAGTAGTGTAGGTAGATGGGTGTTCTCACTCTTCTGGTAGTGTAGGTAGATGGGTGTTCTCACTCTTCTTCTGGTGGTGTTGGTAGATGGGTGTTCTCACTCTTCTTCTGATAGTGTAGGTAGATGGGTGTTCTCACTCTTCTGGTAGTGTAGGTAGATGGGTGTTCTCACTCTTCTTCTGGTGGTGTTGGTAGATGGGTGTTCTCGCTCTTCTTCTGTTAGTGTAGGTAGATGGGTGTTCTCACTCTTCTTCTGGTGGTGTAGGTAGATGGGTGTTCTCACTCTTCTTCTGGTGGTGTAGGTAGATGGGTGTTCTCACTTTTCTTCTGGTAGTGTTGGTAGATGGGTGTTCTCACTTTTCTTCTGGTGGTGTAGGTAGATGGGTGTTCTCACTTTTCTTCTGGTGGTGTAGGTAGATGGGTGTTCTCACTCTTCTGGTAGTATAGGAAGATTCTTCTCTTCTTCTGGTGGTGTTGGTAGATGGGTGTTCTCACTCTTCTACTGGTAGGTAGATGGGTGTTCTCACTCTTCTTCTGGTAGTGTTGGTAGATGGGCGTTCTCACTTTTCTACTAGTAGTGTAGGTAGATGGGTGTTCTCACTCTTCTGGTAGTGTAGGTAGATGGGTGTTCTCACTCTTCTTCTGGTGGTGTTGGTAGATGGGTGTTCTCACTCTTCTTCTGATAGTGTAGGTAGATGGGTGTTCTCACTCTTCTGGTAGTGTAGGTAGATGGGTGTTCTCACTCTTCTTCTGGTGGTGTTGGTAGATGGGTGTTCTCACTCTTCTTCTGTTAGTGTAGGTAGATGGGTGTTCTCACTCTTCTTCTGGTGGTGTAGGTAGATGGGTGTTCTCACTCTTCTTCTGGTGGTGTAGGTAGATGGGTGTTCTCACTTTTCTTCTGGTAGTGTTGGTAGATGGGTGTTCTCACTTTTCTTCTGGTGGTGTAGGTAGATGGGTGTTCTCACTTTTCTTCTGGTGGTGTAGGTAGATGGGTGTTCTCACTCTTCTTCTGGTGGTGTAGGTAGATGGGTGTTCTCACTCTTCTTCTGGTGGTGTAGGTAGATGGGTGTTCTCACTCTTCTTCTGGTGGTGTAGGTAGATGGGTGTTCTCCCTCTTCTTCTGGTGGTGTTGGTAGATGGGTGTTCTCCCTCTTCTTCTGTTGGTGTAGGTAGATGGGGGTTCTCACTCTTCTTCTGGTGGTGTTGGTAGATGGGGGTTCTCACTCTTCTTCTGGTGGTGTAGGTAGATGGGTGTTCTCCCTCTTCTTCTGGTGGTGTTGGTAGATGGGTGTTCTCCCTCTTCTTCTGTTGGTGTAGGTAGATGGGGGTTCTCACTCTTCTTCTGGTGGTGTTGGTAGATGGGTGTTCTCCCTCTTCTTCTGTTGGTGTAGGTAGATGGGGGTTCTCACTCTTCTTCTGGTAGTGTAGGTAGATGGGTATTCTCACTCTACTTCTGGTGGTGTTGGTAGATGGGTGTTCTCACTCTTCTTCTGGTAGTGTAGGTAGATGGGTGTTCTCACTCTTCTTCTGGTAGTGTCTGTAGATGGGTGTTCTCACTCTTCTTCTGGTAGTGTCTGTAGATGGGTGTTCTCACTCTTCTTCTGGTGGTGTTGGTAGATGGGTGTTCTCACTACTGGTAGTGTAGGTAGATGGGTGTTCTCACTCTTCTGGTAGTGTAGGTAGATTGGGTTCTCACTCTTCTTCTGGTAGTGTTGGTAGATGGGGGTTCTCACTCTTCTTCTGGTAGTGTCGGTAAATGGGGGTTCTCACTCTTCTTCTGGTGGTGTTGGTAGATGGGTGTTCTCCCTCTTCTTCTGTTGGTGTAGGTAGATGGGGGTTCTCACTCTTCTTCTGGTAGTGTAGGTAGATGGGTATTCTCACTCTACTTCTGGTGGTGTTGGTAGATGGGTGTTCTCACTCTTCTTCTGGTAGTGTAGGTAGATGGGTGTTCTCACTCTTCTTCTGGTAGTGTCTGTAGATGGGTGTTCTCACTCTTCTTCTGGTAGTGTCTGTAGATGGGTGTTCTCACTCTTCTTCTGGTGGTGTTGGTAGATGGGTGTTCTCACTACTGGTAGTGTAGGTAGATGGGTGTTCTCACTCTTCTGGTAGTGTAGGTAGATTGGGTTCTCACTCTTCTTCTGGTAGTGTTGGTAGATGGGGGTTCTCACTCTTCTTCTGGTAGTGTCGGTAAATGGGGGTTCTCACTCTTCTTCTGGTGGTGTAGGTAGATGGGTGTTCTCCCTCTTCTTCTGGTGGTGTTGGTAGATGGGTGTTCTCCCTCTTCTTCTGTTGGTGTAGGTAGATGGGGGTTCTCACTCTTCTTCTGGTGGTGTTGGTAGATGGGTGTTCTCCCTCTTCTTCTGTTGGTGTAGGTAGATGGGGGTTCTCACTCTTCTTCTGGTAGTGTAGGTAGATGGGTATTCTCACTCTACTTCTGGTGGTGTTGGTAGATGGGTGTTCTCACTCTTCTACTGGTAGGTAGATGGGTGTTCTCACTCTTCTTCTGGTAGTGTCTGTAGATGGGTGTTCTCACTCTTCTTCTGGTAGTGTCTGTAGATGGGTGTTCTCACTCTTCTTTTGGTGGTGTTGGTAGATGGGTGTTCTCACTACTGGTAGTGTAGGTAGATGGGTGTTCTCACTCTTCTGGTAGTGTAGGTAGATTGGGTTCTCACTCTTCTTCTGGTAGTGTAGGTAGAGGGATGTTCTCACTCTTCTTCTGGTGGTGTTGGTAGATGGGTCTTCTCACTCTTCCTCTGGTAGTGTAGGTAGATGGGTGTTCTCACTCTTCTTCTGGTAGTGTAGGTAGATGGGTGTTCTCACTCTTCTTCTGGTAGTGTAGGTAGATGGGTGTTCTCACTCTTTGTCTGGTAGTGTCTGTAGATGGGTGTTCTCACTCTTCTTCTGGTAGTGTTGGTATCAGATGGGTGTTCTCACTCTTCTTCTGGTGGTGTTGGTAGATGGGTGTTCTCACTACTGGTAGTGTAGGTAGACGGGTGTTCTCACTACTGGTATTGTAGGTAGATGAGTGTTCTCACTACTGGTAGTGTGGGTAGATGGGTGTTCTCACTACTGGTAGTGTAGGTAGACGGGTGTTCTCACTCTTCTTCTGGTGGTGTTGGTAGATGGGTGTTCTCACTACTGGTAGTGTAGGTAGACAGGTGTTCTCACTACTGGTAGTGTAGGTAGATGGGTGTTCTCACTACTGGTAGTGTAGGTAGACAGGTGTTCTCACTACTGGTAGTGTAGGTAGATGGGTGTTCTCACTACTGGTAGTGTGGGTAGATGGATGTTCTCACTACTGGTAGTGTAGGTAGATGGGTGTTCTCACTCTTCTTCTGGTGGTGTTGGTAGATGGGTGTTCTCACTACTGGTAGTGTAGCTAGATGGGTGTTCTCACTACTGGTAGTGTAGGTAGATGGATGTTCTCACTCTTCTTCTGGTGGTGTTGGTAGATGGGTGTTCTCACTACTGGTAGTGTAGGTAGATGAGTGTTCTCACCACTGGTAGTGTAGGTAGATGGGTGTTCTCACTACTGGTAGTGTAGGTAGATGGGTGTTCTCACTACTGGTAGTGTAGGTATATGGGTGTTCTCACTACTAGTAGTGTAGGTAGATGGGTGTTCTCACTACTGGTAGTGTAGGTAGATGGATGTTCTCACTCTTCTTCTGGTGGTGTTGGTAGATGGGTGTTCTCACTACTGGTAGTGTAGGTAGATGAGTGTTCTCACCACTGGTAGTGTAGGTAGATGGGTGTTCTCACTACTGGTAGTGTAGGTAGATGGGTGTTCTCACTACTGGTAGTGTAGGTATATGGGTGTTCTCACTACTAGTAGTGTAGGTAGATGGGTGTTCTCACTACTGGTAGTGTAGGTAGATGGGTGTTCTCACTCTTCTTCTGGTAGTGTAGGTAGATGGGTGTTCTCACTCTTCTTCTGGTAGTGTTGGTAGATGGGTGTTCTCACTCTTCTTCTGGTAGTGTTGGTAGATTGGTGTTCTCACTCTTCTTCTGGTAGTGTTGGTAGATGGGTGTTCTCACTCTTCGTCTGGTAGTGTAGGTATCAGATGGGTGTTCTCACTCTTCTTCTGGTTGTGTTGGTAGATGGGTGTTCTCACTACTGGTAGTGTAGGTAGATGGGTTTTCTCACTACTGGTAGTGTAGGTAGATGGATGTTCTCACTCTTCTTCTGGTGGTGTTGGTAGATGGGTGTTCTCACTACTGGTAGTGTAGGTAGATGAGTGTTCTCACCACTGGTAGTGTAGGTAGATGGGTGTTCTCACTACTGGTAGTGTAGGTAGATGGGTGTTCTCACTACTGGTAGTGTAGGTATATGGGTGTTCTCACTACTAGTAGTGTAGGTAGATGGGTGTTCTCACTACTGGTAGTGTAGGTAGATGGGTGTTCTCACTCTTCTTCTGGTAGTGTAGGTAGATGGGTGTTCTCACTCTTCTTCTGTTGGTGTAGGTAGATGGGGGTTCTCACTCTTCTTCTGGTAGTGTAGGTAGATGGGTATTCTCACTCTACTTCTGGTGGTGTTGGTAGATGGGTGTTCTCACTCTTCTACTGGTAGGTAGATGGGTGTTCTCACTCTTCTTCTGGTAGTGTCTGTAGATGGGTGTTCTCACTCTTCTTCTGGTAGTGTCTGTAGATGGGTGTTCTCACTCTTCTTTTGGTGGTGTTGGTAGATGGGTGTTCTCACTACTGGTAGTGTAGGTAGATGGGTGTTCTCACTCTTCTGGTAGTGTAGGTAGATTGGGTTCTCACTCTTCTTCTGGTAGTGTTGGTAGATGGGGGTTCTCACTCTTCTTCTGGTAGTGTAGGTAGAGGGATGTTCTCACTCTTCTTCTGGTGGTGTTGGTAGATGGGTCTTCTCACTCTTCCTCTGGTAGTGTAGGTAGATGGGTGTTCTCACTCTTCTTCTGGTAGTGTAGGTAGATGGGTGTTCTCACTCTTCTTCTGGTAGTGTAGGTAGATGGGTGTTCTCACTCTTTGTCTGGTAGTGTCTGTAGATGGGTGTTCTCACTCTTCTTCTGGTAGTGTTGGTATCAGATGGGTGTTCTCACTCTTCTTCTGGTGGTGTTGGTAGATGGGTGTTCTCACTACTGGTAGTGTAGGTAGACGGGTGTTCTCACTACTGGTATTGTAGGTAGATGAGTGTTCTCACTACTGGTAGTGTGGGTAGATGGGTGTTCTCACTACTGGTAGTGTAGGTAGACGGGTGTTCTCACTCTTCTTCTGGTGGTGTTGGTAGATGGGTGTTCTCACTACTGGTAGTGTAGGTAGACAGGTGTTCTCACTACTGGTAGTGTAGGTAGATGGGTGTTCTCACTACTGGTAGTGTAGGTAGACAGGTGTTCTCACTACTGGTAGTGTAGGTAGATGGGTGTTCTCACTACTGGTAGTGTGGGTAGATGGATGTTCTCACTACTGGTAGTGTAGGTAGATGGGTGTTCTCACTCTTCTTCTGGTGGTGTTGGTAGATGGGTGTTCTCACTACTGGTAGTGTAGCTAGATGGGTGTTCTCACTACTGGTAGTGTAGGTAGATGGATGTTCTCACTCTTCTTCTGGTGGTGTTGGTAGATGGGTGTTCTCACTACTGGTAGTGTAGGTAGATGAGTGTTCTCACCACTGGTAGTGTAGGTAGATGGGTGTTCTCACTACTGGTAGTGTAGGTAGATGGGTGTTCTCACTACTGGTAGTGTAGGTATATGGGTGTTCTCACTACTAGTAGTGTAGGTAGATGGGTGTTCTCACTACTGGTAGTGTAGGTAGATGGATGTTCTCACTCTTCTTCTGGTGGTGTTGGTAGATGGGTGTTCTCACTACTGGTAGTGTAGGTAGATGAGTGTTCTCACCACTGGTAGTGTAGGTAGATGGGTGTTCTCACTACTGGTAGTGTAGGTAGATGGGTGTTCTCACTACTGGTAGTGTAGGTATATGGGTGTTCTCACTACTAGTAGTGTAGGTAGATGGGTGTTCTCACTACTGGTAGTGTAGGTAGATGGGTGTTCTCACTCTTCTTCTGGTAGTGTAGGTAGATGGGTGTTCTCACTCTTCTTCTGGTAGTGTTGGTAGATGGGTGTTCTCACTCTTCTTCTGGTAGTGTTGGTAGATTGGTGTTCTCACTCTTCTTCTGGTAGTGTTGGTAGATGGGTGTTCTCACTCTTCGTCTGGTAGTGTAGGTATCAGATGGGTGTTCTCACTCTTCTTCTGGTTGTGTTGGTAGATGGGTGTTCTCACTACTGGTAGTGTAGGTAGATGGGTTTTCTCACTCTTCTTCTGGTGGTGTTGGTAGATGGGTGTTCTCACTACTGGTAGTGTAGCTAGATGGGTGTTCCCACTACTGGTAGTGTAGGTAGATGGGTGTTCTCACTACTGGTAGTGTAGGTAGATGGGTGTTCTCACTACTAGTAGTGTAGGTAGATGGGTGTTCTCACTACTGGTAGTGTAGGTAGATGGGTGTTCTCACTCCTCTTCTGGTAGTGTAGGTAGATTGGTGTTCTCACTCTTCTTCTGGTAGTGTAGGTAGATGGGTGTTCTCACTCTTCTTCTGGTGGTGTTGGTAGATGGGTGTTCTCACTACTGGTAGTGTAGGTAGACGGGTGTTCTCACTACTGGTAGTGTAGGTAGATGGGTGTTCTCACTCTTCTTCTGGTGGTGTTGGTAGATAGGTCCTCAGGGACTGGAGAAGATTCCGATGAGGAGTGTTAGTTTTTAAGGAGATGGATTTGGTGCTCTATGGTTTGTAGGTAGAGGAGTTAGCCCTATGCACTTGTAGGGCATAGGGTTATTTTACAGAGGCTGTCATGAGGAGGTATAGGAGGACGGGCTCATTGTAATGCCTGGAATGGAATGAGTGGAACGGAGTCAAACGTGGTTTCCATATGTTTGATACCATTTCACGTATTCCATTCCAGCCTTTACAATGAGCCCATCCTCCTGTAGCGCCGTCCAACATCCTCCTCTGCTATGTAGGCTATTTTCACTCAGCATCTGGCCAGAAAAGGGAAGAGTAGAGATGTGTGAGATTGCTGATAGGGCTGTGCGGTTGAAGAATAGGTGACAGACAAAGAGAGAGAGACCCAAAGGTTGCGTGGGTTTATGATAAGCTTTCATGGCCTTTGATTTACTGCTGTGAGACGATCAGACTTGTACAGTTTGTAATAAAACAACACAAAAGGATGTTCTTAGAACTAGACCTTGTTGTGGTCATTGAAAGGTAAGTGTTTTCATTAGAACTTGGTTTTTCTACTCCTCCTTTTGATTTGAAACCTGATATTTGAAACATGACATGATTTGAAAACTGCTTCTCTTTTATAACTAATCCTTGTGTTCTTCAAGTTCTCTTGTCCTTCAATAGGATGCTGGAGACAATTCCATATGCATTATGCACAAAGTCTAGACTTGACCGGTAACGTTCTCGACAACTGCGTGCCGATATGATACAGTATGCCACGATCAAATGAGAACACACACACACACACTGCTGCTGCAGCGGGGACCCCAGGCCGTGTGTGAGGCTGCGACAGTACACTGCTCTCTCAAGGGGTCTCCTGCCTTCCTGGAGGCATTCAGTCTTCAGCACACACTGCACACACACTGTTCTGCACACACACTGTTTTGGCCATGACTTAATTAGGGATCCCTCTGAACAGTGTGGGTGTGTGATACCCTTAGGAAGCTGGAAGGGCCAATTGATTAATTGCAGTGTGATGCCCCAGATGTCTGTAGAGGTGGGTGATGGCTAAGTAGGTAGGTATGTGTGTTTGCCTGCGTGCGTGCGTGCGTGGATGAAGCCTTGTCTAACTCAATATACAGTTGATGAAATCAAATAATAAAACAATCTTCTGACTTATAACTGTCAGCTTTTACGTCGTGATAAACATCAGATCTGGGTTCAGCTACTATTCCAAAGCTTTCAAGTACTTTAAGTTTTTCCTCTAGCCTGCCTTGAGTTGCTGTAGCCTGCCAGATGGGTGGACTGGGCGGTTGCCGTTTCAATTCTATTTGAACACAGGTTTGCTAATCATATTCATATTGGTGATGACCCGTCTATACCAAGAGAGATTTCCTTTGAGAAATCAACTGCTGGGTATTGTGATGCTTGAGGGGGCTGAGGTTGGGGTTTTCATAATAACCACAACAGCTACAGATGGTGTGTGTGTACTTTAGTGTGCAGATTGCAGACGCCATATACTTATTGCATGAGGAATGAGGAGGAGATCATTCCTCGTGGGAATAAGACCCATCTATCGCCGCAATTAGCTTAGCAAGTTTCCCCGAAACTGTCACTGGGGTCACCACCTCTTTCTTTGCTTTTATCATTTTCTCTCTATCTCTCCCTCTCTCTCCCTCTCCCTCTCTCTCCCTCTCTCTGTCTCTCTCCCTCTCTCTCTCTCTCTCTCTGTCTCTCTCTCTGTCTCTCTCTCTCTCTGTCTCTCTCTGTCTCTCTCTGTCTCTCTCTCTCTCTCTCTCTCTGTCTCTCTCTCTGTCTCTATCTCTCTCTCTCTCTGTGTGTCTCTCTCTTTGTGTGTCTCTCTCTCTCTCTCTCCCTCTCTCTCTCTGTGTCTGTCTCTCTCTCTCTCTCTGTCTCTGTCTCTGTCTCTCTCTCTCTCTCTCTCTCTCTCTGTGTGTCTCTCTCTCTCTCCCTGTGTCTCTCTCTCTCTGTGTCTCTCTCTCTCTCTGTGTCTCTCTCTCTCTCTGTCTCTCTCTCCCTCTCTCTCTCTCTCTCTCTCTCTCTCTCTCTCGCTCTCAATTTCCCATCTTTACCTCTCTCTCTCTCGCTCCCTCTCTGTCTCACCATATCTCTCCTTCTTTCTCCTTCCCTCTCTTAGCAGCTCACCGTTGAATTATAGAACCAAGGATGTTGTCCTACAGCGGAAGTCAATCCACACACCTTTAAAGATTCATCTGATAGTGAATGATATTCAGCAGTCCTCCTTACTGCTAGGAACATCCTATTCCTTTAACTGTTTCCCCAGAGAGGTCAGAAGAGCTTAAAGAAATGTCTTTTTACATTTTTACACAGTCATACATTCCTCTTGAGTAGGTAGTAGGCGTAATGCTGTGGCTCAGTGCAGTAGAATGAGCGTCCCTGAGTTAGTTAGTTAGTTAGTGCAAGTGAGGCCAGGGATTTCAGTAGAAGATGCTAGGTCACATCAGCACATACTTTTCACTCTGTGGCGTCGATAGAGTTTCCCCTAGTGATAGTCATGAGTCCTATCTTAGGCTAGCTTATTGCAGGTTCGGTTAAGATGGGCATTTATGGTGACACAGATGTAGGATCTTAATTTGATCACTCTTTTGTTGCTGAGGATTTTCTATGCCACCGTAGGTAATGCAGATTAGCTTTGTGATTTACATAAATTCACTGAAAACCTGCACTAACACACGGTTATATTAAGTGTTGCACTTTTCATGTAGCCTACTTCTGGTCAGCTTATAGCCTCATCACAGATCATGCAACATTATGGTCTAAACGTTCAGATCCTCTTGCTGCAGGATTATTTTGCTGTGACAATACTGGTCAATTGAAGCTCCATCCATAGGTCTATCTGTATATCGGAGAGTGGTTACATTTCACAACAATATACCTTCCCAAACCAATGACCCGAAGAGGGTTCTTTTAAGTTATTTTTAGTCTTTCTCATTGTCTCCCCAGGCGTGTGTCCACACAGCTTGGCACGCGATCCTAGTGTCTAACTGACACTTTCAACTGAGAAAACTCCTCCAAACAGCACGCAATCACCCCCCCCCCCCCCCCTGTATAGCACCCAGGTCAGTTATCACTTAATCTCTGTTAACCCAGAAGTAAACACTTGCGTAATTTGGTCAGCTGCGTGATGTGATTAACTTCTGTGTTCGTACCCGTTAAAATGTTTGTCTCCACCCTCGCAAAAGGAAAACTCTCAGCCAAAGCCCCCTTGTGAAAGAGATGCTATTTTACTGTCTCTCACACCTATCTGTGCTCTTACTGTAACTCAAGTCAAAGCAGTTTAATAACACTGCCTTCACCCAATACTGAAACGTCCAAATAACCAGTGACAATAACCCCAAAACCAGAACTAATGCTGCTTGTTAGATCATGCATCCCCATTCAGTCCCGGCTGATCGGTCTACACACAGAATCTGCCCCCGGTAGGTTAGTTGTCACTTAGTGTGAATTCACTCATATGTCATTCGCTGGGGGTGGATGTGATATGTCAGTTCGGAAGCCCGCTTTGACTTGTCATTGGCTGGAGGGGATTGGAGGGGAGGGGCCGGATGTCATCTTGCGTTCAAAGACTGTTGGTGTTGAATCAAGCAGACAGGTATCAAATAACAGCAAAATACTTGTTTATAATGTTACTTATTATAATCTGTTCACTTTTACACTGGGAATTGGCCTATATGGAAAGGGCTAAATTGATATGTTTCTTACAGAAGGAATATGACAAGCACATGCATAACCATGGTAGCAATTGAAAGGGAACAGTTTGGAGTTATTGGGAAAATGATTAGACTAAAGGTGAGCACACAACAGTTCACCTGACTGACCCGAGACTGAATCCAAAGGTAACATGTACTGTTACTTTTCGCCGCATTTGTTGATAACGAAATCTGAAAATACTCTGGATACATTCTGTAACATGATAAGAATATCCCTGTAAAATGTGAGGTAGGTGCAACATAAGACAAAAACACAACAAGGGTTTGAGTGAGAGGACTAACTGGAGTCTCCGTGTGGACGCTGTGTAGCTGCGCCGTTGAGGAACTAGAACAAAGCACATTTGTAGTTGTTCCGTTTGGAACACAACCCTGCGTCACCGCCATCACACAATTACTGTTGATGTTTACGCAATCCCATCCTCTTGATCGCGCATTCTTCTGTCTCTGACATAGCAGGCGTAAAAGAAACACAGCCCGGACAAGTAGCCTCGCTATGGATTATGGTCATTATAGCTAATTATCACATTTTCTGTGCTAAACTATGCAGAACATTGGCCTCTTGGAAACTACAACTCCCTACTACATTGCACAGTTCGGGCGTGATCTGATTTATCTCTAGAGAAACTGCAGCGCATTGAGTTCACAATTATACATTTTTTTTTTCATCTAATCATTTGACATAGGTCGATTAGTTGTTTAAAACACTTTAAATGACCGACATTTCGGTTAGTCATTCAGCACTACAAATGTAACATACAACTGCAGGAAGGCGTTACTATGGGAAATAGTGGAGGATATGTGTTCAGAAGTGGAGGTTTCATGCTGTAGACAAAATGTGGTTTGCCATACACACGCATCTTGTTTTGCTCCGCACAGATTGTGTGTGTGCGATGCACCACAGCGAGCGAAAGCAGGAGACCTTAAATGTCACATTACTCAGCAAGGTAGCTACACTCACGACACGCAATGTGTCACCACGCGTCAGCGTCTGCTGAGCATGTGTTGAGAGGAGGCCCCTAACCCTCCACGTGCACAACCAGGCTGCACACAAGAGCATCCGTGCGCGGTGCACATGCATGAGCCTGGCTCCGGAGAGCGTGAAATAACAAGGTTAAGCGTCATTTTAATCCCAACACTGAAAACTACCGTATAGACCCTAATGATGTTGCTGCTGTTCTGTCATTGTTGTCCTCAATATCCTCAAATCATACTAAATGTCAGGTGATGAGTGTGCACGGCTAGGGTACGATGACTTTCGTCACAACACAACTCCTGTTAACCCTTCGTTTTGTCGACCTATGCATGAGAGAGATACTGTACGTGCTATTCTATCACTTTTCCCTTGTCCTTGTTCTAACGCCATCTCTCTTCCACAATGTTCTAGTTCCCCAACGCGTCAAGTCAATTCCCCAGAATGCTTTGCAACACAGCCATATGGTGCATGGGGCTGAAGTTCCGTGTCTATTTTTATCCCGGTGATGTATGTCATATTTTAAGCAGCAGTGCTTTCAGCTCGTATTTCCGTTTCTTTCTTTCTTTCTTTGACAATAGAAGACACAGGCTGTGTCCCAAATGGAACACTATTCTATTTGTAGTGCACTTCTTTTGACTAGAGCCTTATGGGCTTCAGGATCTCATCGTTCCTTTTTTTCTATTCCACAATAGAAGACAGTTGAAGATTTAAAGTCAAAGGCTGAATCCAAAATAACGCCCTACTACCTACATAGTGCACTACTTTGTCCAGGGCCCATATAGCTCTGGCGAGAAGTAGTGCACTGTGAAGGGAATATGGTTTCTGTTTTGACTTTGACATCGGCCTTGAGTAGGAGTGATCAACATCCAATCACAAACACCGTTGCTGCTCTGCTGTTATCCTAATGGATTCCGCAACGACTGATTTTAACAGCAGGTAAACTGATTCAAGATTTCTTTCTCTTCTCGCCAGTCCCAGTGAAATGGATTTGGTGTGTGTGCGTGTGGATGGTTGGGTTGGATGGTTGGCCTACTTCAGGGTTATTTGAGGCTGTTGTTAATCTACCAGGTGTACAGGGATACAGTACTGTGGGCAATGTGAATCTGTGTTTTATCTGTGTTAGAGGATTGAAAGGAACAAGTGGCCTGAATGGTCTAGCAGTTTAGACCACAGCCTCCTGCATACATATGTAGATGTGTCGGCGTAGATTTGAATCAAGACTACTGCCTTGTGTCTCATTCTCTCTCTACCCTCCATATATCTGTCATCCTCTCTCTGTCTTTTCGAGAAATAAGAAAAAAAGGACCGGAAGGAATTAGGGAAACAATGAATGTTTGGAGCGACTAGTTTGGATCATGCTTCAGTCAACATATTCGCTTTGTTGAGGTTAGAAAGGAGTAGGCCTATAGATGCTATGGTTGGTTCGATTTTCATTGGTTCGATTTCTGTTTTGATGATAGTGAATATGATAGTCGAGATTTGAACATCCCTTCAAAGACCAGAAGATACATTTGATAACATTTTAAATTCACCTCAGGGTCAACTTAGGACGATTGAAAATCTTTCAACCAAATCTCCCTCATCTCAAGTTCCAAAAATCGGACTCTGTTCCTTTCAAACCCCTGTTAGTGTCTGCTTCCCTTCAAACCCCTGTTAGTGTCTGCTTCCCTTCAAACCCCTGTTAGTGTCTGCTTCCCTTCAAACCCCTGTTTCTCTATTTTAGTGGAAGAAGGCTTTCCCTCTCTCTCTCTCTCCTTTCTTTCTTTCTTTCTTTCCCTGCCTTTTCTCTCTCTCTCTTTTTCTCTCTCTCTCCCTCTTTCTACATCAGTCAGACCCAGTGTTGTGTTTAATTGAGAGGAGTGATGCGTGATGAGTCTGTCTGCACATCAGAGCAGGGTTCTCAGACAGACTGGTCCAGCTGATGTTCTGTCTGTCTATCTCCCTCCCCCCCTCCCTCCCAGAAGATACATTTGATAACATTTTAAATTCACCTCAGGGTCAACTTAGGACGATTGAAAATCTTTCAACCAAATCTCCCTCGTCTCAAGTTCCAAAAATCGGACTCTGTTCCTTTCGAAGACCCTCTTCAAACAGACATTTTGAAACCTACTCCTTTAAAAGCTCTTCCTCTCTTCCCCTCTCCATTGTCCTTCCATCGTTCTCGTCGATAACAACATGTCTTAGCCAAGCAATTAGACAGTAGGATTAAAGGAAGTGCCTACAACAACCTCGTCACTTGGGGGTTGCTTTTTGTGTCTGAAAGGAACACCTCTCACCGTGTATAATTATCCTGCAGTGTGAGATGCCGAAACATGCAGGCACACACACACACACACACACACACACACACACACAGGCACACACACACACGCAGGCACACACACACACGCAGGCGCGCACACACACACACACACACACACACACACACACACACAAAATTATTCATGACTGTGAAATTCCGAAACGCCCAACTCATAATTGGCTGGATCACCTCCAGCAGCCGATGATGGTTGATAGGAGTGTGTGTGTGTGTGTGTGTGTGTGTGTGTGTGTGTGTGTGTGTGTGTGTGTGTGTGTGTGTGTGTGTGTGTGTGTGTGTGTGTGTGTGTGTGTGTGTGTGTGTGTGTGTGTGTGTGTGTGTGTGTGTGTGTGTGTGTGTGTGTGTGTGTGTGTGTGTGTGTGGTAAATCTATACTACTTGATGCCCTGTTAAGAAGAGCTAGTTAGCGAAGAATTCATTAGCTCTGTATTTAGCGGTTATTTATCATCATTATTTGTCATTGCCATGACGCCTATACATTAATGAGCCTTCACCGCAACAACAACTAATTATGTTACAATTTGATACAATTATAATGAATGGTATGGAGACTCAGTTAACACATTATACAGATATAGTATATTCCCACAATAGTAATCAAGCTCACAATAAGAAACTTCTACTGGTTGTCTCCTATTCGCCCTTAGTAATGTTGACATGGACTTTCATAGTGTTCCCCTGAACAGTTAACAGGGGAATGGTCCCTGAACAGGGGAATGGTCAATCCCTGCTAGTGTCTGCTTCCCTTCAAACCCCTGTTAAGTGTCTGCTTCCCTTCAAACCCCTGTTAAGTGTCTGCTTCCCTTCAAACCCCTGTTAGTGTCTGCTTCCCTTCAAACCCCTGTTAGTGTCTGCTTCCCTTCAAACCCCTGTTAAGTGTCTGCTTCCCTTCAAACCCCTGTTAGTGTCTGCTTCCCTTCAAACCCCTGTTAGTGTCTGCTTCCCTTCAAACCCCTGTTAGTGTCTGCTTCCCTTCAAACCCCTGTTAAGTGTCTGCTTCCCTTCAAACCCCTGTTATTGTCTGCTTCCCTTCAAACCCCTGCTAGTGTCTGCTTCCCTTCAAACCCCTGTTAAGTGTCTGCTTCCCTTCAAACCCCTGTTAGTGTCTGCTTCCCTTCAAACCCCTGTTAAGTGTCTGCTTCCCTTCAAACCCCTGCTAGTGTCTGCTTCCCTTCAAACCCCTGTTAAGTGTCTGCTTCCCTTCAAACCCCTGTTAGTGTCTGCTTCCCTTCAAACCCCTGTTAGTGTCTGCTTCCCTTCAAACCCCTGTTAGTGTCTGCTTCCCTTCAAACCCCTGTTAGTGTCTGCTTCCCTTCAAACCCCTGTTAGTGTCTGCTTCCCTTCAAACCCCTGTTAGTGTCTGCTTCCCTTCAAATCTCTGTTTCTCTATTTTAGTGGAAGAAGGCTTTCCCTCTCTCTCTCTCTCTTTTCTTTCTTTCTTTCTTTCCCTGCCTTTTCTCTCTCTCTCTTTTTCTCTCTCTCCCTCTTTCTACATCAGTCAGACCCAGTGTTGTGTTTAATTGAGAGGAGTGATGCGTGATGAGTCTGTCTGCACATCAGAGCAGGGTTCTCAGACAGACTGGTCCAGCTGATGTTCTGTCTGTCTATCTCCCTCCCTCCCTCCCTCCCTCCCTCCCTCCCTCCCTCCCTCCCTCCCTCCCTCCCTCCCTCCCTCCCTCCCTCCCTCCCTCCCTCCCTCCCTCCCTCCCCCTCCCTCCCTCCCTCCCTCCCTCTTTCTTTCTCTCTCTCTCTCTCTTTTTTCTCTACCCTTTCTCTCTCTCTCTCTCTCTCTCCTTTTCTCTTGCTTCTTGGGCGGTTAACAGTAACACAGATTTTGTATTAAACTTTTCATTGACAAACGACTTAATGAATCAAAAGTGTAAAACAACGGAAGGCGGTGATTATATTTGACAAATGGAGCTGGCTATTACTGGTTTGGTAGAAGAGAAATGAGACATGAAATTCACGGAACAGGCACGGACAGTACATCTTGTCGTCTTCCCAAATGTTTTTAAATGTCACAGAGTTGTCTCTCTCCTTCTTTGCGTCTCTCTCTTTCACTTTACGCCCTTTCTGTCTCTATCTTTCTTTCTTATTCCTTATCTCTGTTCTCCTCTCCCTTTCCCCCACCCAATCAAAATGACTACACGTTATCCCCCTCTTCCCCCAGCAGTGTGTCTGTCCGTTTCCATGACAACGACCTAAAATAATTATATAATTGTTAGAGAGGGGAGAGCGAGAGATAAAATGAGGGGGGGGGGCGAGCGGTAGCGTGGTAGCCCCCTGGAGCATACACACACGCGCGCACACACACACAGACACAAACAGAGCGTTGCTCACGTTATGTAACAGGCCCGGGCCTCGGCTCAGGAGAGATGACATCACCAGGAAGAAGAGAGGAAAAGAGGAGATAAGAGGAATATTTGGGGATTGCTTTTTCTGCTGTAACTGCTGCTCTGTTGCTTACACAGAGGAATGGGTCCCCTCTCTGTCTGTTTCTCTCTATCTTTGTCTCTCTCTCTCTGACTGTTTCTGTCTCTCTCTCTGTTTCTCTCTCTCTCTGTTTTTCTCTCTCTCTCTCTCTCGCTCTCTCTCTCTGTTTCTCTCTCTCTGTCTCTCTCTCTGTCTCTGTTTCTGTCTCTCTCTCTGTTTCTCTCTCTCTCTGTTTTTCTCTCTCTCTCTCTCTCGCTCTCTCTCTCTGTTTCTCTCTCTCTCTCTGTCTCTCTCTCTGTCTCTGTTTCTCTCTCTCTCTGTTTTTCTCTCTCTCTGTCTCTCTCTCGCTCTCTCTCTCTGTTTCTCTCTCTCTGTCTCTCTCTCTTTTTTTCTCTCTCTCTCTCTTTCTCTCTCTCTCTCTGTCTCTCTCTCTCTGACTGTCTCTGTCTCTCTCTCTCTCTCTTTTTTCTCTCTCTCTTTTTCTCTCTCTCTCTCTTTTTCTCTCTCTCTCTCTCTCTCTCTCTCTCTCTCTCTGTCTCTCTGTCTCTCTGTCTCTCTGTCTCTCTGTCTCTCTGTCTGTCTGTCTGTCTGTCTGTCTGTCTGTCTGTCTGTCTGTCTGTCTGTCTGTCAGAGTGTTTTCACCAGGCTTATGGTATTTAATATATAATACTATGCCTGGTGTATCTATTCATTAATTATCTGTTAAGGGAAGGACTGTGTGTGTGTGGATGGACCAATATTGTATGAGTGTGTTTGCAATGTTTGGGAAGTTTGTGTTAATAGGTTTGGCATTTGCTTGATTTAATATCCCAGTTAGTGCAATCAGAGTAGAGTTCTAATCAAAATGATAAAGAAGGAGAACTGGACTTGGGTGTCATGCATAGGCCCCTGAGTTTGTCCTGATCAGGTCATATGGCGAAGAAAAATTCCTGTCCCCGAATGTATGTGTATTTTAAACAATTGTATGCACTAACCACAAAGTTTTGCTTAAATAAGAGAACACCTGGAAAAGTTGTTTCAATAATACCTGACAACTCGTGTAGTTCCGCTTTGCATAATTTAAATTGAGAACCTCATCAACATCGTTAATCACTTAATGAACTTAATGGAACGTTTAACAAGCATGTAGGGGTTACCACGGTAATTATACACATCTTGCTTTTAACGAACCCAAGAGAGCGACACAGCGCCCTACTGTGCTCATACATGTTCAGATTGCGGCTGGTTTCTCTTGCAGCCAACAAACTTGCTGTGACACATCCATTTTAGTGATTTCACACACACACACACACACACACACACACACATCCTCTCTCATTAGGTCCTGTTTGATGTACATGTGGAGATATTAGTTGTGATGAACAATATGAAATATGCAGTAGTGGCATGAGTTTCATTGTGTTTCGTCTTCTCAGTGAAGGAAGAGCGGGAGGAAGAAAGGAAGCGAGGGAGAGAGAGGAAGGATGGATGGCGCGCACTATATTTAAACTGCAGAGATTGCGGGATGGATGGATCTCCCTAAAGACTCTCAGAACGTCGCTCTCTTGCTCTCCAACTTTTCATCCCTTCGCTCCAACTATAAATAAATGAAACAGAGAAGGACAGGAGTGATTGAGAGAATATGAAAGAGGAAGAGAGAGGAGGAGAGGGAAAGAGTAAGGGATGAGATCTCCAGTGGGAGGTATGGATATGTGTAGCTGTGGGATACACTGAGCCAACTTAATATCTTTACCCACACACACAGTACACACACACACACACAGTACACACACACACAGTACCCACACAAACAGTACCCACACAAACAGTACACACACACACAGTACACACACACACAGTACACACACACACAAACAGTACACACACACACAGTACACACACACACAGTACCCACACACACAGTACACACACACACAGTACCCACACAAACAGTACCCACACACACAGTACACACACACACACAGTACCCACACAAACAGTACCCACACACACAGTACCCACACACACAGTACCCACACACACAGTACACACACACACACACAGTACCCACACAAACAGTACACACACACACAGTACACACACACACAGTACCCACACACACAGTACACACACACACACAGTACAAACACACACAGTACCCACACAAACAGTACCCACACACACAGTACACACACACACAGTACCCACACACACAGTACACACACACACACAGTACACACACAAACAGTACCCACACACACAGTGCCCACACACACAGTACACACGCAAACAGTACTCACACGCGCAGTACCCACACACACAGTACCCACACACACAGTACCCACACACACAGTACACACACACACACACACACAGTACCCACACAAACAGTACCCACACACACAGTACACACCCACACACAGTACACACACACACAGTACCCACACACACAGTACACACACACACACAGTACACACACACACAGTACCCACACAAACAGTACCCACACACACAGTACACACACACACAGTACACACACACACACAGTACACACAAAAACAGTACCCACACACACAGTACACACACACACACAGTACACACACACACAGGACCCACACAAACAGTACCCACACACACAGTACCCACACACACAGTGCCCACACACACAGTACACACGCAAACAGTACTCACACGCGCAGTACCCACACACACAGTACACACACACACAGTGCCCACACAAACAGTACCCACACAAACAGTGCTCACACACACAGTACCCACACAAACAGTACCCACACACACAGTACACACACAAACAGTACCCACACACACATTACCCACACAAACAGTACCCACACACACAGTACCCACACACACAGTACCCACACAAACAGTACCCACACAAACAGTACCCACACAAACAGTACTCACACAAACAGTACTCACACAAACAGTACCCACACACACAGTACTCACACAAACAGTACCCACACACACAGTACACACACACACAGTACACACACAAACAGTACCCACACACACAGTACCCACACACACAGTACCCACACAAACAGTACCCACACAAACAGTACCCACACACAGTACCCACACACACACAGTACCCACACACAAACAGTACCCACACACACAGTACCCACACACACATTACCCACACAAACAGTACCCACACACACAGTACTCACACGCGCAGTACCCACACACACAGTACCCACACACACAGTACACACACACACAGTGCCCACACAAACAGTACCCACACAAACAGTACCCACACACACAGTACCCACACAAACAGTGCCCACACACACACAGTACACACACAAACAGTAGCCACACAAACAGTGCCCACACAAACAGTACCCACACAGACAGTACCCACACACACAGTACTCACACAAACAGTGCCCACACAAACAGTACCCACACAATAGTACCCACACACACAGTACTCACACAAACAGTGCTCACACACACAGTACCCACACACACAGTACTCACACACACAGTACCCACATAAACAGTACTCACACACGCAGTACCCACACACGCAGTACACACACATGCAGTACCCACACAAACAGTAGTCACACAAACAGTACTCACACAAACAGTACCCACACAAACAGTACTCACACAAACAGTACTCACACAAACAGTACTCACACAAACAGTACTCACACAAACAGTACTCACACAAACAGTACCCACACAAACAGTACCCACACAAACAGTACTCACACAAACAGTACCCACACAAACAGTACCCACACACACAGTACTCACACAAACAGTGCTCACACACAGTACCCACACACACAGTACCCACACAAACAGTACCCACATAAACAGTACCCACACATTCAGTACTCACACACTCAGTACCCAATCAAAAAGTGCCCACACATTCAGAACCCACACAAGAATTGCCCACACATTCAGTACCCACACACGCAGTACCCAATCAAAAAGTGCCCACACATTCAGAACCCACATAAACCGTACCCACACAACAATTGCCCACACATTCAGTACCTACACACACAGTACCCACAAAAATAGTACCCACAAAAATAGTACCCACACAAATAGTATCCACACACACAGTACCCACACACACAGTACCCACACACACAGTACCCACACACAGTACCCCCACACACAGTACCCAAACATATAGTGCCCACACACGCACTACCCACACACGCAGTACCCACACACAAACAGTACCCACACACACAGTACCCACACACAGTGCCCACACACACAGTACCCAAACATATAGTACCCACACATGCAGTACTCACACACGCAGTACCCACACAAACAGTGCTCACACATGCAGTACCCACACACAGTACCCACACACACAGTACCCACACACACAGTACCCACATATATAGTACCCACACACACAGTGCCCACACAAATAGTACTCACACACGCAGTACCCACACAAACAGTGCTCACACACGCAGTACCCACACAAACAGTGCTCACACATGCAGTACCCACACACACAGTACCCACATATATAGTACCCACACACACAGTGCCCACACAAATAGTACTCACACACGCAGTACCCACACAAACAGTGCCCACACACGCAGTACCCACACATGCAGCGCCCACACACAGCACATGGCATGTTTCCCAAAGTGATGAACTATCCCTTACAATCTGTTGACCTCTGACACTGTACATCTCATCAGAGAGGAGAAACCAGTAGTCATGATACTTGCGCTCTGTACTGTAAGAGACGGTGAAAGAGAGAGTGACTGAAAGAGGAAGCGGCATGACACACTGTATTAATCAAGAGAGAGGCGGAGAGAGGGGGGGCAGTTAGAGAGAGAGAGGTGGGTGAGAGAGAGACCATTAGAGTGAGAAAGAGAGGGAGGGAGAGGGGACAATTGGAGAGGAGAGAGAGAGACCATTAGAGGGAGAGGGAGCAGCAGAGTGAGGGTGGGACAGAGCGAGACCATTTTAGTGAGGGTGAGAGAGAGCGCAGCAGAGTGAGGGTGGGAGAGAGAGAGGGAGTACAGCTGACTGAGGTCTGATTGCTGATTGATGCATTGACTTCCTCTGATTGAGCTTTAGTGAGGGGTGAACTGGGAGACTGGCTTATGATTGCAGAGAGTATTGAGTGGGGTGGTGGCAGTGTGTGTGCACGTGTGCGTGTGTGTGTGTGTCCTCTTGTGCATACATATGGAGCCAGTGTTATCTACCAGCTCTCACAGTCTCGCGTCAGAAATAGACGTGCATCCCTGTTTCTCAAATCTAATGTTTGTAAGTTGTTCCAAACTTCAAATTTCCAGGTGTTTAAGGTTTAGTTTAGACATTAACTCCGAATGTTTCAGGTTAGGGTTAAGGTTTGGGAAGGCTTTAAACAACAATATAAAAAATGTTCTATCGCTGGATTCAAACTTGCAACCTTTGGAATCAGAGGCTTACAGTGAACCTACTTGAAGGTAAAAACAAGCACTTTTGCCTCTAGTGGCCGGCTATCACATCATCTCCCGACATCCTGGGGTGGCAGGGTAGCCTAGTGGTTAAAGCGTTGGACTAGTAACTGAAAGGTTGCAAGTTCAAACCCCCGAGCTGCCTGTTCTGCCCCTGAACAGGCAGTTAACCCACTGTTCCCAGGCCGTCATTGAAAATAAGAATATGTTCTTAACTGACTTGCCTAGTTAAATAAAGGTAAAAATTATATATATATATAAAACATATTTTTTTAAATCCTCAGACATGGATGGACGTCGAATACTGACTTGTATCATGGGTGACCTGGCTGAGTGTTATAGCCAACACAGAGTGTGTGTGTTATAGCCAGTAGGCGATAGAAGGCTCAGACCACCTCAGTAAACCCAGCTAACCTCATGCTAATTACCATGGTGTTCCAGGCCAGGCTTAGACAGCCTGGAGGAGGATCTCTGGTCCTTTCTTTCCCTCATTTTCTCTATATATCTTTCTCTCATCTCTTTGATGTACACACTCTTGATGTGCACATTCTTTCTTTCTTTTTCTCTCTCTCTCTCTCTCTCTCTCTTTCTGTCTGTCGCTCTCTCTCCTTCGTTGTCTCTCGCTGTCTTGTGAGGCCATTAGCAAAGTGGAGAAGGTAGCCTGGAAAGAGAGATACATAGAGAGATTTGTCCACTCTGGAAAGTCAAAATTCTGTGGGGGTTTCAGTTGAGACCATAACACATTATAGACCATAACACATACAGTGCCTTGCAGAAGTATTTATCCCCCTTGGCGTTTTTCCTATTTTGTTGCATTACAAACTGTAATTTATATTGATTTTTATTTGGATTTCATGTAATGGACATACACAAAATAGTCCAAATTGGTGAAGTTAAACATAAAATTACAACAACAAAAACGGAAAAGTGGTGCGTGCATATGTATCCACCCCCTTTCCTATGAAGCCCCTAAATAAGATCTGTTGCAACCAATTACCTTCAGAAGTCACATAATTAGTTAGAGTGCACACAGGTGGACTTAATTTAAGTGTCACATGATCCGTCACATGATCTCAATATTTATACACCTGTTCTGAAAGGCCCCAGAGTCTGCAACACCACTAAGCAAGGGGCACCACTTAGCAAGCGGCACCATGAAGACCAAGGAGCTCTCCAACACGTCAGGGACAAAGTTGTGGAGAAGTACAGATCAGGGTTGGGCCGCCCACCAAAACTCACGGGCAAGGAGGGCATTAACCAGAGAGGCAACAAAGGGACCAAAGACAACCCTGAAGGAGCTGCAAAGCTCCACAGCGGAGATTGGAGTATCTGTCCATAGGACCACTTTAAGCCGTATACTCCACAGAACTGGGTTTTTACGGAAGAGTGACAAGAAAAAAAGCCATTGCTTAAAGAAAAAAATAAGCACAAAACATTTGGTGTTCGCCAAAAGGCATGTGGGAGTCTCCCCAAACATATGGAAGAAGGTACTCTGGTCAGATGAGACTAAAATTGAGATTTTTGGCCATCAAGGAAATCGCTATGTCTGGCGCAAACCCAACACCTCTCATCACCCCGAGAATACCATCACAGTGAAGCATGGTGGTGGCAGCATCATGCTGTGGGGATGTTTTTTCACCGGCATGGACTGGGAAACTGGTCAGAATTGAAGGAATGATGGATGGTGCTAAACACAGGGACATTCTTGAGGGAAACCTGTTTCAGTCTTCCAGAGATTTGAGACTGGGACGGAGGTTCACCTTCCAGCAGGACAATGACCCTAAGCATACTGCTAAAGCAACACTTGAGTGTTTAAGGGGAAACAATTAAATGTCTTGGAATGGCCAAGTCATAGCCCAGAGCTCAATACAATTGAAAATCTGTGGAATGACTTAAAGATTGCTGTACACCAGCGGAACCCATCCAACTTGAAGGAGCTGGAGCAGTTTTGCCTTGAAGAATGGGCAAAAATACCACTGGCTAGATGTGACAAGCTTATAGATGCATAGCCCAAGAGACTTGCAGCTGTAATTGCTGCAAAATGTGTCTCTACAAAGTATTGACTTTGGGATGGTGAACGGTTATGCACGCTCAAGTTTTCTGTTTTCTTGTTTGTTTCACAAGGAAAAATGTTTTGTATCTTCAAAGTGGTAGGCATGTTGTGTAAATCAAATGATACAACCCCCTCAAAAAATCTATTTTAATTCCAGGTTGTAAGGCAACAAAATAGGAAAAATGCCAAAGGGGTGAATACTTTCGCAAGCCACTGTATGACTGTATGCATTTTCTTACTGACGTTCAGGCATAAACGCTTTCCATATCTTCCACCCACAATAGCCATTATTCTGATAATGAATACTCGCAGTACCACATCTTTCCATGTATTGTATTCCTCCACCATTCCCTTTCCATAATATACATCTGGATCTAGTAAAAATGGTAAGTCGTTTGAATACAGACACACACACTCTGCCAACCTTGTATCTATAGAGCACGTCAATGCTAATGGTCAATGTACTGTATACTAGTGAGTGTCTGCCCCCAGGTTAAAGATGTGTATTATTTTTGTGCACCTCTCTCCCTCTGCCACTTAAACCCACTCATTCTGGAGAAAACACCGTTGCTATGGAGTGGGTTGCTGCCTCGGCTTGCACTTGGCTACGTCGCCAGCTAGCACTCACTCCGACACGAGTAGTGGAGTTGATTATATCAAATAGGAGTGAGTGAAGAGATGTGAACTCCATTCAAGGCAGATTGAAGGGTGGAAGATTCTGTCCCTTAATTGTTACATAGATATAAAGTAGTATAGTGCTATGGTAACTTTATTTGACATGGTCATTATGACATTATAACAATATTAAAATTAACATGACTTGATAGCTGTCATTTAGATCTTAATATCTGTCATTTAGATCTTGGCTGCCCCTACCCCGGTCAACAACCTCCCACAGCAACTTGCCCAAACCTCCCCCATTTCTGCTTCACCCAAATCCAGATAGCTGATGTTCCCGAAAGAGTTGCAAAATCTGGACCCCTACAAATCGACTGGGCTAGACAATCTGGACCCTCTCTTTCTAAAATTATCCGCCGCAATTGTTGCAAACCCTAATACTAGCCTGTTCAAACTCTCTTTCGTATCGTTTGAGATCCCCAAAGATTGCCGCGGTCATACCCGCGGTCATACCCCTCTTCAAAGGGGGAGACACTCTAGACCCAAACTGTTAGACCTATATCTATCCTGCCCTGCTTTTCTACGGTCTTTGAAAGCCAAGTTAACAAACAGATTACCGATCATTTCGAATCCCACCTTAACTTCTCCGCTATGCAATCTGGTTTCTGAGCTGGAAAGGGGTGCACCTCAGCCACGCTCAAGGTCCTAAACTATATAATAACCGCCATTGAGAAAAGACAATACTGTGCAGCCGTCTTCATCGACCTGGCCAAGGCTTTCGACTCTGTCAATCACCACATACTTATCGGCAGACTCAACAGCCTTGGTTTCTCAAATGACTACCTCGCCTGGTTCACCAACTACTTCGCAGACAGAGTTCAGTGTGTCAAATCGGAGGGCCTGTTATCTGGACCTCTGGCAGTCTCTATGGGGGTGCCACAGGGTTCAATTCTCGGGACGACTCTTTTCTCTGTATACACCAATGATGTTGCTCTTGCTGCTGGTGATTCTCTGTTCCACCTCTACGCAGACGACACCATTCTGTATACATCTGGCCCTTCTTTGGACACTGTGTTAACAAACCTCCAGACGAGATTCAATGCCATACAACTCTCCTTTTAGTGGCCTCCAACTGCTCTTAAATGCAAGTAAAACTAAATGCATGCTCTTCAACCGATCGCTGCCTGCACCTGCCCGCCTGTCCAGAATCACTACTCTGGACGGTTCTGACTTAGAATATGTGGACAATTACAAATACCTAGGTGTCTGGTTAGACTGTAAACTCACCTTCCAGACTCACATTAAGCATCTCCAATCCAAAATTAAATCTAGAATCATCTTTCCATTTCGTAACAAAGCATCCTTCACTCATGCTGCCAAGCATACCCTCGTAAAACTGACTATCCTACCGATCCTTGACTTTGGCGATGTCTTTAATAAAAAGCCTCCAACACTCTACTCAACAAACTGGATTCAGTCTATCACAGTGCCATCCGTTTTGTCACCAAAGTCCCATATACTACCCACCACTGCGACCCATATGCTCTAGTTGACTGGCCCTCGCTTCATATTCGTCGCCAAACCCACTGGCTCCAGGTCATCTATAAGTCTTTGCTAGGTAAAGCCCCGCCTTATCTCAGCTCACTGGTCACCATAGCAGCACCCACCCGAAGCACGCGCTCCAGCAGATATATTTCACTGGTCACCCCCAAAGCCTATTCCTCCTTTGGCCACCTTTCCTTCCAGTTCTCTATTGACAATGACTGGAGCAAATTGCAAAATTCACTGAAGCTGGAGACTCATATCTCCCTCAGTAACTTTAAGCATCAGCTGTCAGAGCAGCTCACAGATCACTGCACCTGTACATAGCCCATCTGTAAATAGCCTATCTGTAAATTTCCCATCCAACTACCTCATCCCCATATTGTTATTTATTTATTTATTTAGCTATTTTGCACCCCTGTATCTCTTCTGCACATCTATCACTCCTGTGTTTAATTGCTAAATTGTAATTACTTCGCCACTACCGCCTATTTATTGTCTTACCTCCCTAATCTTACGTCATTTGCCGACACTGTATGTAGATTTTGTCTATTGTGTTATTGACTGTACATTTTTTTTATTCCATGTGTAACTCTGTGTTGTTGTTTGTGTCGTACTGCTTTGCTTTATCTTGGCCAGGTCACAGTTGTGAATGAGAACTTGTTCTCAACTGGCCTACCTGGTTAAATAAAGGTGAAATAAAAATGTAGATCTTAATATCTGTCATTTGGATCTTAATATCTGTCATTTAGATCTTAATATCTGTCATTTAGATCTTAATATCTGTCATTTAGATCTTAATATCTGTCATTTAGATGTTGTCTGCCATTTAGATGAGTGGTCATGGGTTACTTACCTGTGTGTGTGTGTGCGCGCCTGCCTGTCTACAGTAATGGCATGTACATGAGTGAGTACAAAACAGTACAGTACAAGGTAGACAAGATAACTCATTTCACGAGTCTACTGTCATTAATCCACCACATTACTGTATCTTTGTTGAGAGGATAACCTTCATACTGCAACACAACACTAGTCACGTCCCATTTCTACCTTTCTTTCTCTCTTTCTCACTTCCTCTCTGACCTCCTTTGTCCTTATACAGGTGTGTTACTGCATTTTCCTGACAAAGAACACACACACACAAACACACAAACACGCACTCAGTACCCTGTTGATGGACTATGGAGAAGCCAGCTGTACCTTTTTTCTTCTAAAGCACAGGCATCTTTTGTGCTCTTGAAATGGCCCTCCAATACCCCACCGTTGTACAATAGAATCATGTGACTCATATCTCCAATGCAACATTTCCATAAAAGTCAGGAGTTGTTAGGCAGTACAGATGAATTGGGGGGGTATATTCACTTCCTGCTCTTTTTATTTGTCCATTCAGAGTCAGACACAGATGATAACTTTAGAAGAGATACTGTACCGTCTCTACATTTAGTGGTGCATCAGGGTGAAACTCTCTGCAGGCAATGCTTTAGAGTGTTTGTGCCATTGGCGGCAGTGTGTGTGTGCGTGCATACTTGCTTGATTGTGTGTGCACACGATTTCTCATATCTTGCGTGCATGCGCGGGTGCGTGCATGGGCACCTCCATGTGTGTGGAAGGGTGTTGACTTGGCTGTGAGTTGGTATCTGGCATCGTGGCACTGTTCACAGTAGAGAGGGCCAGGGTGGTGGAGTGTTGGACATGGCTGGGCACATCTGCTGCCTGTATCCCTCTGGCAATGGGCATTAGTCTGGGCACACTGACTCCATTACACTCTGCCATGCTACAGACAGACAGACAGACAGACAGACAGACAGACAGACAGACAGACAGACAGACAGACAGATAGACAGATAGACAGATAGATAGATAGATAGATAGATAGATAGATAGATAGATAGACCCACTGCTGTGTTTTCAGTTTCACACAAAGAGATGTAATGGCCTCCTCGGTGGCAGCAGGGGCTCATGATAAAACAGGATTTGGGCCAAGTGCTCACCCTCTATACAACTCCATGGTTTGATGTTAAAGATGAATGGGGATGGTGGAATTGTAGTGCTTCAGTGGTAATGTACTCATGCATGAACTTAATGTATGTGGAACGTGTTTGTGTGAGTGCTGCCTGTCCCTATGGGAATTCTACAGTAGGCATGAACAACCCATTGAACAGTCATTAGAAGGTTTTATCTTCTGTCTGTGAAGATCTTCTCTCTCTTTCTTCCTTTTCTTTTGTTGTCTGTCTCTCTCGTTCTCTCATTATTTCTCTCTTCTCTCTCTCTGTTCTTCTCTTTCCTCTCTCTCCATTTCTCTCCCTGGTTCCTAGAGCAGATCCTTTATCCTCTCTGTAATGTTTATTTCCCATCATAATAATGTGTTTTCCTTAGCAAACAGAACAGAAAAGGCGTAGGTAGGGCAGGCGTCTTGATCTGTGTGTGTGTGTGTGTGTGTGTGTGTGTGTGTGTGTGTGTGTGTGTGTGTGTGTGTGTGTGTGTGTGTGTGTGTGTGTGTGTGTGTGTGTGTGTGTGTGTGTGTGTGTGTGTGTGTGTGTATGCTTCCGTGCGTGTAGCACTCGTAGCTGTAAAAATTAAACACATCCAGCTGCCGACACCAAGATTCACACACACACACACACACACACACACACACACACACACACACACACACCATGAGATGTCCTTCCTCCTCCTGCTCTCTACTCTCTGTGTTGTTTTACTGTGAGCTCTGCGTTGTGTTAGACGAGTTTCCTAATATAACATAGGAACAGACCTGTGTTCAATCAAACACATGCAGAATGTACGGCACACGGGTCACCGGAGAACTAGGCCCCTTTCACACTATTGAGCTGAGCAACCGCTGAGCTGTACAGTGCCGGGCTGTTTACTCATCCACCGTCGTTGCTGGAAAGGACGACATCTGAGCCAGCACAGTATGTCTCAGGTCGACAGGAGAGTGGGAAAAGGATAATCCACTCAGGAACATTGAGAGGTTGAGTTAGTTTGCAGTGTGAATGAGTCAGGGAAAGGTAGAATCTGAAAGGTTGGGAAGAGGTGAACTAAGTTTATGCAGGTGAGGAGGAAAAGCCATTTTAGAGTGTTGGGATTCAGCTGCTGTAGCTAGCTGACTGGCTGGGCTTTTTCAGTGGAAATGTGTTCAAATAAACAAAGAATGCTAGCTTAAGTTAGCAATGGCATCACATTGCTGTATTAACTACTGTAGTTAGCCTGTCTGGCTGTGCTTTCCAGTGAAAAGCGGTGAAATCGCATTTTAGTTAGCGGTAGTTAGCACTATTTACGTTGCCCCCCTCCTCCAACCTGTCTTTTACGCTGCTGCTACTCTCTGTTTATCATATATGCATAGTCACTTTAACCATACTTCCATGTACATACTACCTTAATTAGCACGACAATCCGGTGCCTGTATATAGGCTTGCTACTTATAGCCTCGCTACTGTTATTTTTCACTGTCTTTTTACTGGTGTTTTTATTTTTTTACTTATCTAAGTTTACATACACTTAGGTTGGAGTCACTAAAATTTGTATTTTAACCACAAATTTCTTGTGAACAAACTATAGGTTTTGCAAGTCGATTAGGACATCTACATTGTACATGACACAAGTCATTTTTCCAACAATTGTTAACAGACAGATTATTTCACTTATAATTCACTGTATCACAATTCCAGTGGATCAGAAGTTTACATACACTAAGTTGCCTGTGCCTTTAAACAGCTTGGATAATTCCAGAAAATTATTTCATGGCTTTAGAAGCTTCTGATAGGCTAATTGACATCATTTCAGTCAATTGGAGGTGTACCTGTGGATGTAATTCAAGGCCTACCTTCAAACTCAGTGCTTCTTTACTTGACATCCTGGGAAAACAAAAGACCTCAGAAAATAAATTGTAGAAAAAAAATTGTCTGGTTCATCCTTGGGAGCAATTTCCAAACGCCTGTAGGTACCACGTTCATCTGTACAAACAATAGAACGCAAGTATTAACACCATGGGACCACGCAGCCGTCATACCACTCAGGAAGGAGACGCGTTCTGTCTCCTAGAGATGAACATACTTTGGTGCAAAAAGTGCAAATCATTCCCAGAACAGCAGCCACAGACCATGTGAAGATGCTGGAGGAAACAGGTGCAGAAGTATCTATATCCACAGTAAAAAGAGTCCTATGTCAACATAACCTGACAGGCCGCTCAGCAGGGAAGAAGCCACTGCTCCAAAACCGCCATAAAAAAAGCCAGACTATGGTTTGCTATTTCACATGGGGACAAAGATGGTACTTTTTGGAGAAATGTCCTCTGGTCTGATGAAACAAAAGGGGAACTGTTTGGCCATAATGACCATCGTTATGTTTGGAGGAAAAAGGGGGAGGCTTGCAAGCCGAAGAACATCATCCAAACTGTGAAGCATGGGGGTGACAGCATCATGTTGTGGGGGTGCTTTGCTGCAGCAGGGACTGGTGCACTTCACCAAATAGATGGCATCATTATGTGGATATATTGAAGCAACATTTCAAGACATCAGTCAGGAAGTTAAAGCTTGGTCGCAAATGGGTCTTCCAAATGGACATTGACCCCAAGCATACTTCCAAAGCTGTTGCAAAATGGCTTAAGGACCACAAAGTCAAGCCCTGACCTCAAGCCCTGACCTCAATCCCATAGACAATTTGTGGGCAGAACTGAAAAAGCGTGTGTGAGCAAGGAGGCCTACAAACCTGACTCCGTTACACCAGCTCTGTCAGGTGGAATGGCCCAAAATTTACCCAACTTATTGTGGGAGGCTTGTGAAAGTCTACCCGCAACGTTTGACTCAAATTAAACAATTTAAAGGCAATGCTACCAAATACTATTTGAGTGTAAACTTCTGACCCACTGGGAATGTGATGAAAGAAATAAAATCTGAAATAAATAATTATCTCTACTATTATTCTGACATTTCACATTCTTAAAATAAAGTGGTGATCCTAACTGAGCTAAGACAGGGATTTTTTACTACGATTAAATTTTACATTTACATTTAAGTCATTTAGCAGACGCTCTTATCCAGAGCGACTTACAAATTCCCTCTCTCTTCCTCTCTCTCTCTTTCCCCTCTCTCTCATTCTCTCTCTTCCTCGGTCTCTCTCTTTCCCCTCTCTCTCATTCTCTCTTCCTTTCTCTCTTTCCTCTCTCTCTCATTCTCTCTCTTTATCTGTCTCTCTCTTTCCCCCTCTCTTTCCCCTCTCTCTTCCTCTCTCTCTCTCTCATCCTCTCTCTTTCCCCTTTCTTTCTCTCTCTCTCTCTTCCTCTCTCTCTCTTTCCCCTCTCTCTCATTCTCTCTCTCTTTCCCCTCTCTCATTCTCTCTCATTCTCTCTCTCTCTTTCCCCTCTCTCATTCTCTCTTTCCCCTCTTGCTCATTCTCTCTCTTTCCCCTCTCGCTCATTCTCTCTCTCTCTTTCCCCTCTCTCTCATTCTCTCTCTTTCCCCTCTCTCATTCTCTCTTTCCCCTCTCTCTCATTCTCTCTCTGTATCTGTCTCTCTCTTTCCCCTCTCTCTTCCTCTCTCTCTTTCCCCTCTCTCTTCCTCTCTCTCTCTCTCATTCTCTCTCTTTCCCCTCTCTTTCTCTCTCTCTCTCTTTCCCCTCTCTCTCATTCTCTCTCTCTTTCCCCTCTCTCATTCTCTCTCATTCTCTCTCTCTCTTTCCCCTCTCTCATTCTCTCTTTCCCCTCTCTCATTCTCTCTCTTTCCCCTCTCGCTCATTCTCTCTCTTTCCCCTCTCGCTCATTCTCTCTCTCTCTTTCCCCTCTCTTTCATTCTCTCTCTCTCTTTCCCCTCTCTCATTCTCTCTCTCATTCTCTCTTTCCCCTCTCTCTCATTCTCTCTCTTTCCCCTCTCTCATTCTCTCTCTCTTTCCCCTCTCTCTCATTCTCTCTCTTCCTCTCTCTCTCTAATTCTCTCTCTTCATCTGTCTCTCCAACCTAACTTAACCCCCATTCATACAGCTCTGTGGATAGATGGCAACCCAACAACCCAAATCCAACCAGTGTGGTATTTCCAGCAAACTTTCCCTAATTTCGAAGAACACAAATAAAGAGTTTCATTTTGGTTGGCTAGGGTAGTGTGGGATTATCAAGCTACGGCTGGGTCTGTGGAGTCTCACCAGTTTAGTCCGACCGGGAGGTTATAGTGTGTGCGTGTGTCTGTCAATGTGTGTGCATGCGTGTGTTTGCGTGCTCGTGCATGCGTGGGTGCCTGTGTGTGCGGAGGGAAAAAGCTCAGAGAAAAAACACAAGGTTGACCTGAAGTGTGGTCCACTCTCACAGGACTCGGCCATGAACTTTGACCTTGTTGATAGAGGGGTTTGAAATACACCCCAGGAGAAAAAGCTATGTCAAAAGTCAATGGAACTTGATGAACCAAAAGTGTGGTAAGATACAAGCGGAACCAAAAGGAGACAGCTGTAAGAAACTCACACTGTTCCATTCACACATGACTGGAATTGTGAGAAACTGAGTTTAAATGTATTTGGCTAAGGTGTATGTAAACTTTCTACTTCAACTGTACCTGTTGTTTAGGGCTTGTAAGTAAGCATTTCACTCTAAGGTCTTCACCTGTTGTTTTCGGCGCACATGACAAATATACTTTGATTTGATTTGGAATAGCATTACTGTATTAGCAGCTATTAGCATTGGTGGAAGCAGTGGTTGTGCTAGCTACTAGCTATAGCTACTAGCTAGCACAACGTTGACCGTTTGGCTGGCCTTTCCAGTGGAAACGTGGTGAAATCCGGAGCAGATGTTAGCAGTGGCCCATGAATAGACTGTTGATTGGTGGATGAGGTGGGATGATGAGAAAAAGGAGAGAGGAGCCTGGAGAATGAATGGAGGGAGAGAGAAGGAAGGAGAATGGAGGGAGAGGGAAGGAAGTGTGGAGTGAGAGGATAACATAGGTATATAAGCTCTCTTTTTCTTTCTTTCTATCTCTTATTTTTCCCTCTCTCTTTCCCCTATCTCTTCACCTCTCTTTCCCCCTCTCTCTTTCCCCCTCTCTCTTTTCCCCTCTCTTTCTCTCTCTTCCACACTTTTTTATGCACAATAAGGAGTGATAGCTTCTAGCGCTTCTTGTACCACTTCCTCTTGTAGCCCTACTCTCTTTCCATGTATAATTTCCCTCTCTCCTCCTCACCCTACATATCCTAACCCTGAGCTCTATTTTTACTCTCTCTCTCTCCTCCCTTTGTCCTCTTCTTTGCTCTCACTTTATCCATCTCTTTTTCGCTTCTCCTCTGGTGGGTCTTTCAGTTCTCAGAGGAGGCGTACACACACACACACACACACACACACACACACACACACTCATACACACAATCCTTGGCAGGATGCTGCAGGTCTATCATACAGACACACACTCACAGATGGTCGGACGCAGGCATGCACACGCACACAAATAGACATTTAGGCAAGGTGCTGCAGGGCCAGCCCTTGTCAGTTCATATGAGTTATGTGTCCTCCATTAGCTTGTGAGTAGCAGTGACCTCACAGGACAGACGTCAGAACACACACACACACCATCCATCCATCCACACACATATACACACAAACACACAATCTCTTGCTTGAGTAACCCGAAATCTCTGTCTCTTCCAGCTTTGCACGAGTTCCCTACAGATCTGTTTACCCACAGGGAGAGGACAGAAGGAGCTGTGGCCCTACACGTCCTGTGTGTGAGTTCAGCCTTCTTCACTTTGATCTTTGTCTGTCTGTCTGTCTGTCTGTCTGTCTGTCTGTCTGTCTGTCTGTCTGTCTGTCACCCACCCACCCACCCACCCACCCAGGAAGTGGCCTGGCAGTTAAGAGCGTTGGGCCAGTAGCAGAAAGGTTGCTGGTTCGAATCCCCAAACCGTCAAGGTTTAAAAATCTGCTTTTCTGCTTCTGCCAACAACAACTGGATGCTGAATAAGGCAGCTCCTCTCACCTCTCTGATTCAGAGATATTGGGTTAAATGCAGAAGACACGTTTTGTTTGAATGCATTCAGTTGTGCAACTGACTAGGTATCCCCTTTCCCACTAGGTATCCCCTTTCCCACGAGGTATCCCCTTTCCCACTAGGTATCCCCTTTCCCATGAGGTATCCCCTTTCCCACGAGGTATCCCCTTTCCCACGAGGTATCCCCTTTCCCACTAGGTATCCCCTTTCCCACTAGGTATCCCCTTTCCCACGAGGTATCCCCTTTCCCACGAGGTATCCCCTTTCCCACGAGGTATCCCCTTTCCCACTAGGTATCCCCTTTCCCACTAGGTATCCCCTTTCCCACGAGGTATCCCCTTTCCCACGAGGTATCCCCTTTCCCACAAGGTATCCCCTTTCCCACTAGGTATCCCCTTTCCCACTAGGTATCCCCTTTCCCACGAGGTATCCCCTTTCCCACTAGGTATCCCCTTTCCCACGAGGTATCCCCTTTCCCACAAGGTATCCCCTTTCCCACTAGGTATCCCCTTTCCCACTAGGTATCCCCTTTCCCACTAGGTATCCCCTTTCCCACTAGGTATCCCCTTTCCCACTAGGTATCCCCTTTCCCACGAGGTATCCCCTTTCCCACAAGGTATCCCCTTTCCCACTAGGTATCCCCTTTCCCACTAGGTATCCCCTTTCCCACTAGGTATCCCCTTTCCCACTAGGTATCCCCTTTCCCACTAGGTCTCTCTGTGTGTCTTTAATCAACCTTTCACCTCAATAATCTATTTTAAGTTCCCGTAAAAAAAAACATAGTGGAAAACTAACAACTTCACGTCAGTCCCCCTGTATTTCCCGGCTGGCTGGGTGTGTGTGCATAGTGCGAACCATGGGATAATTGTTAGCGGGCCGCCATCCAAGGCTTAACAAATGGCCCCCGAGTCCAAGCTATCCCGCTTGGAGGAACAGAACAGAACACAGCATCTGGTACCGAATGAGGCCTGCCAAGTGTGTGTGTGTGTGTGTGTGTGTGTGTGTGTGTGTGTGTGTGTGTGTGTGTGTGTGTGTGTGTGTGTGTGTGTGTGTGTGTGTGTGTGTGTGTGTGTGTGTGTGTGTGTGTGTGTGTGTGTGTGTGTGTGTGTGTGTGTGTGTGTGTGTGTGTGTGTGTGTGTGTGTGTGTGTGTGTGTGTGTGTGTGTGTGTGTGTGTGTGTGTGTGTGTGTGTGTGTGTGTGTGCGTGCGTGCGTGCGTGCGTGCGTGCGTGCGTGCGCGTGCGTGCTCCTCACTCTAGCTGGGGTCCTGTCAGCACAGCCGGCATTTTATTTATTGCCGGTTGGAAATACACACCCGATTACAACCAGATTTAGGTGTAGACTCTGAGCAGCGTGAGTGGGAGGGAGACGTGAACTTCCATCAAATATAGTGGACTAGTTCTGGGTGGAAGCCGGTGCAGGTTGAGTAGGTAGAGTTGGGGAATGTGTATGTTTGTAATTGTGTGTGAGGCCTGTGTGTGTGGTGGGAGGATGAAGCGGAAGGCTGGGCATTTCTGTAGGCTGGGATTTAAAGGTAGGGTGAGCAGGCAGGATGCGTGGAGGTGTGTTGGGCAGAGGACTAAACTGAGGTGTAGACTACAGAGGTAGCAGGGATGTGGAGGTGGCGAAGATAGAGGGCATAGGCGATACAGAGGATGGGTAGATGTAGGGATGGAGAGGAACAAGTATGAGGGGAATAGATCACATGTACCATTTCCATTTGTTTGATGGGCCTCCATGTTGGTTCAACGTCATTTCATTTAAACGACGTGGAAACAACATTGATTCAGCCAGTGTGCCTAGTGGCATACAGTTAGTTACCTGTAAGGTCCCTCAGTCGAGCAGTGAATTTTAGACACAGATTTAACCCCAAAAATCAGGGAGTTTTTCCAATGCCTCTCAACGAAGGGCTCCAATTGGTAGATGGGTAAAAATAATAATACAAGTAAGCAGAAATTAATTACACTTTGGATGGTGTATCAATACACCCAGTCACTACAAAGATACAGGCGTCCTTCCTAACTCAGTTGCCGAAGAGGAAGGAAACCGCTCAGGGATTTCACCATGAGGCCAATGGTGACTTTAAAACAGTCATCTTGTCATCTGGGACTTTTTTTAGGATAAAAAGAAACGGAATAAAGCTAAGCAGAGGCACATTCCTAGAGAAAAACTGGTTTCAGTCTGCTTTCCAACTGTCATTGGGAGACAAATTCACCTTTCAGCAGGACATTAACTGAAAACGCAAGGCCAAATATACACTGGAGTTGCTTATCAAGGCAACTAAATTGGAACTAGTGGCCATGTTAGTGTTTTGACTTAAATCGTCTTGAAAATCTATGGCAAGGCTCGAAAATGCCTGTCGAGCAATGATCAGCAACCAACTTGACAGAGCTTGAAGAATATTTAACAGAATAGTGTAAATCAAAGTATTGTACAACCCAGGTGTGCAAAGTTCAGACTTACCCAAAAAGACTCACAGCTGTAATCACTGCCAAAGGTGATTCTAACATATATTGTCCTCGGGGGTGTGAATAATTACAGTGGGGCAAAAAAGTATTTAGTCAGCCACCAATTGTGCAAGTTCTCCCACTTAAAAAGATGAGAGGCCTATAATTTTCATCATAGGTACACTTCAACTATGACAGACAAAATGAAAAAAGAAAATCACATTGTAGGATTTTTAATGAATTTATTTGCAAATTATGGTGGAAAATAAGTATTTGGTCAACCACAAAAAAGCAAGATTTCTGGCTCTCACAGACCTGTAACTTCTTCTTTAAGATTCTCCTCTGTCCTCCACTCATTACCTGTATTAACTTCTTGAAACTCCCCATCCCGGATCCGGGATCGTGACTAAAGCCTCAGGCTCATTAGCATAACGCAACGTTAACGATTTCTGAAAATCGCAAATAAAATTAAAATAATGCGTTTGCTCTCAAGCTTAGCCTTTTCTTAACAACACTGTCATCTCAGATTTTCTAAATATGCTTTTGAACCATAGAAATTGACTAATTTGTGTAAGAGTATGCAAAGCTAGCATAGCATTTTGTGTAGCATGTAGCACGCAACATTTTCACAAAAGCCAGATAACCAAATAAATAAAATCATTAACTTTGAAGAGCTTCGGATGTTTTCAATGAGGAGACTCTCAGTTACATAGCAAATGTGCAGTTTTTCAAAAAAATATTATTTGTGTAGGACAAATCGCTCCGTTTTGTTCACGTTTGGCTATGAAAAAACCCTGTATACAGTTATAGCCTGAAGCTCATTAGCATAATGTAACGTTAACGATTTCTGAAAATCGCAAATAAAATGAAAATAATGCATCTGCTCTCAAGCTTAGCCTTTTCTTAACAACACTGTCATCTCAGATTTTCAAAATATGCTTTTGAACCATAGAAATGGACTAATTTGTGTAAGAGTATGCAAAGCTAGCAATGCATTTTGAATAACATGTAGCACGCAACATTTTCACAAAAACCAGATAACCAAATAAATAAAATCATTTACCTTTGAAGAGCTTCTGATGTTTTCAATGAGGAGACTCTCAGTTACACACCAAATGCGCAGTGTTTCCTGAAAGCGTCTGTGTGTAGGAGAAATCGTTCCGTTTTCTACATTGCGCCTGGCTACTGAAATGAACCGAAAATGCAGTCACCTACAACGTAAAACTTTTTCCGGATTAACTACATAATATCGACCGAAACATGGCAAACGTTGTTTGGAATCAGTCCTCAAGGTGTTTTTTCACATATCTCTTCATTGACATGCAGTTCGTGGAAGCTTGCTTTAGTCTCTGTATTGTTTGGAAAAATACTGGCAGGTGACTTTTGCGCACCAATTTCGGCGCAGGACACCGGGCGGACACGTGGTAAATGTGGTCTCTTATGGTCAATCTTCCAATGATCTGCCTACAAATACGTCACAATGCTGCAGACACCTTGGGGAAACGACAGAAAGGGCAGACTCATTCCTCTTGCGTTCACAGCCATATAAGGAGATCATGACAAACAGAGCCTCAAAAATCCTTGTCATTTCCTGGATGCCATCTCATCTTGGTTTTGCCTGAAGCTCACGTTAAAGGGCACGCACAGAGAAGATCTTTGTATTTCTGGACACGTCAGAGTGTTTTCTTTCGAACAGTAGCAATTATATGCATAGTCGAGCATCTTTTTGTGACAAAATATCTTGTTTAAAACGGGAACGTTTTTCATCCAAAAATGAAATTGCGCCCCTAGAGTTCAAAGAGGTTAATGGCACCTGTTTGAACTTGTTATCAGTGTAAAAGACACCTGTCCACAACCTCAAACAGTCACACTCCAAACTCCACTATGGCCAAGACCAAGGAGCTGTCAAAGGACCCCAGAAACAAAATTGTAGACCTGCACCAGGCTGGGAAAGACTGAGTCTGCAATAGGTAAGCAGCTTGGTTTGAAGAAATCAACTGTGGGAGCAATTATTAGGAAATGGAAGACATACAAGACCACTGATAATCTCCCTCGATCTGGGGCTCCACGCAAGACCTCACCCCGTGGGGGGGTCAAAATGATCACAAGAACAGTGAGCAAAAATCCCAGAACCACACGGGGGGACCTAGTGAATGACCTGCAAAGAGCTGGGACCAAAGTAACAAAGCCTACCATCAGTAACACACTATGCCACCAGGGACTCAAATCCTGCAGTGCCAGACGTGTCCCCCTGCTTAAGCCAGTAGATGTCCAGGCCCGTCTGAAGTTTGCTAGAGAGCATTTGGATGATCATATGGTCAGATGAAACCAAAATATATATTTTTGGTAAAAACTCAACTCGTCGTGTTTGGAGGACAAAGAATGCTGAGTTGCATCCAAAGAACACCATACCTACTGTGAAGCATGGGGGTGGAAACATAATGCTTTGGGGCAGACAGAAAGAATGAATGGGGCCATGTATCAAATCAAAATCAAATTTTATTTGTCACATACACATGGTTAGCAGATGTTAATGCGAGTGTAGCGAAATGCTTGTGCTTCTAGTTCCGACAATGCAGTAATAACCAACAAGTAATCTAACTAACAATTCCTAAACTACTGTCTTATACACAGTGTAAGGGGATAAAGAATATGTACAAAAGGATATATGAATGAGTGATGGTACAGAGCAGCATAGGCAAGATACAGTAGATGGTATTGAGTACAGTATATACATATAAGATGAGTATGTAAGCAAAGTGGCATAGTTAAAGTGACTAGTGATACATGTATTACATAAGGATGCAGTCGATGATATAGAGTACAGTATATACGTATGCATATGAGATGAATAATGTAGGGTAAGTAACGTTATATAAGGTAGCATTGTTTAAAGTGGCTAGTGATATATTTACATCATTTCCCATTATTAAAGTGGCTGGAGTTGAGTCAGTGTCAGTGTGTTGGCAGCTGCCACTCAATGTTAGTGGTGGCTGTTTAACAGTCTGATGGCCTTGAGATAGAAGCTGTTTTTCAGTCTCTCGGTCCCAGCTTTGATGCACCTGTACTGACCTTGCCTTCTGGATGATAGCGGGGTGAACAGGCAGTGGCTCGGGTGGTTGATGTCCTTGATGATCTTTATGGCCTTCCTGTAACATCGGGTGGTGTAGGTGTCCTGGAGGGCAGGTAGTTTGACCCCGGTGATGCGTTGTGCAGACCTCACTACCCTCTGGAGAGCCTTACGGTTGAGGGCGGAGCAGTTGCCGTACCAGGCGGTGATACAGCCCGCCAGGATGCTCTCGATTGTGCATCTGTAGAAGTTTGTGAGTGCTTTTGGTGACAAGCCGAATTTCTTCAGCCTCCTGAGGTTGAAGAGGCGCTGCTGCACCTTCTTCACAATGCTGTCTGTGTGAGTGGACCAATTCAGTTTGTCTGTGATGTGTATGCCGAGGAACTTAAAACGTGCTACCCTCTCCACAACTGTTCCATCAATGTGGATAGGGGGGTGTTCCCTCTGCTGTTTCCTGAAGTCCACAATCATCTCCTTAGTTTTGTTGACGTTGAGTGTGAGGTTATTTTCCTGACAGAACACTCCGGGGGCCCTCACCTCCTCCCTGTAGGCCGTCTCGTCGTTGTTGGTAATCAAGCCTACCACTGTTGTGTCGTCCGCAAACTTGATGATCGAGTTGGAGGCGTGCGTGGCCACGCAGTCGTGGGTGAACAGGAAGTACAGGAGAGGGCTCAGAACGCACACTTGTGGGGCCCCAGTGTTGAGGATCAGCGGGGAGGAGATGTTGTTGCCTACCCTCACCACCTGGGGCCAGCCCGTCAGGAAGTCCAGTACCCAGTTGCACAGGGCGGGGTGGAGACCCAGGGTCTCGAGCTTGATGACGAGCTTGGAGGGTACTATGGTGTTGAATGCCGAGCTGTAGTCGATGAACAGCATTCTCACATAGGTATTCCTCTTGTCCAGATGGGTTAGGGCAGTGTGCAGTGTGGTTGAGATTGCATCGTCTGTGGACCTATTTGGGCGGTAAGCAAATTGGAGTGGGTCTAGGGTGTCAGGTAGGGTGGAGGTGATATGGTCCTTGACTAGTCTCTCAAAGCACTTCATGATGACGGAAGTGAGTGCTACGGGGCGGTAGTCGTTTAGCTCAGTTACCTTAGCTTTCTTGGGAACAGGAACAATGGTGGCCCTGTTGAAGCATGTGGGAACAGCAGACTGGTATAGGGATTGATTGAATATGTCCGTAAACACACCAGCCAGCTGGTCTGCGCATGCTCTGAGGGCGCGGCTGGGGATGCCGTCTGGGCCTGCAGCCTTGCGAAGGTTAACACTTTTAAATGTTTTACTCACCTCGGCTGCAGTGAAGGAGAGACCGCATGTTTCCGTTGCAGGCCGTGTCAGTGGCACTGTATTGTCCTCAAAGCGGGCAAAAAAGTTATTTAGTCTGCCTGGGAACAAGACATCCTGGTCCGTGACTGGGCTGGATTTCTTCCTGTAGTCCGTGATTGGCTGTAGACCCTGCCACATGCCTCTTGTGTCTGAGCCGTTGAATTGGGATTCTACTTTGTCTCTGTACTGACGCTTAGCTTGTTTGATAGCCTTGCGGAGGGAATAGCTGCACTGTTTGTATTCGGTCATGTTACCAGACACCTTGCCCTGATTAAAAGCAGTGGTTCGCGCTTTCAGTTTTACGCGAATGCTGCCATCAATCCACGGTTTCTGGTTAGGGAATGTTTTAATCGTTGCTATGGGAACGACATCTTCAACGCAAGTTCTAATGAACTCGCACACCGAATCAGCGTATTCGTCAATGTTGTTGTTTGACGCAATACAAAACATGTCCCAGTCCACATGATGGAAGCAGTCTTGGAGTGTGGAGTCAGCTTGGTCGGACCAGCGTTGGACAGACCTCAGCGTGGGAGCTTCTTGTTTCAGTTTTTGTCTGTAGGCAGGGATCAGCAAAATGGAGTCGTGGTCAGCTTTTCCGAAAAGGGGGCGGGGCAGGGCCTTATATGCGTCACGGAAGTTAGAGTAACAGTGATCCAAGGTTTTTCCCTGGTTGCGCAATCGATATGCTGAAAAAATTTAGGGAGTCTTGTTTTCAGATTAGCCCTGTTAAAATCCCCAGCAACAATGAATGCAGCCTCCGGATAAATGGTTTCCAGTTTGCAAAGAGTTAAATAAAGTTCGTTCAGAGCCATCGATGTGTCTGCTTGGGGGGGGATATATACGGCTGTGATTATAATCGAAGAGAATTCTCTTGGTAGATAATGCGGTCTACATTTGATTTTGAGGAATTCTAAATCAGGTGAACAGAAGGATTTGAGTTCCTGTATGTTTCTTTCATCGCACCATGTCTCGTTAGCCATAAGGCATACGCCCCCACCCCTCTTCTTACCAGAAAGGTGTTTGTTTCTGTCGGCGCGATGCGTGGAGAAACCCATTGGCTGCACCGCTTCGGATAGCGTCTCTCCAGTGAGCCATGTTTCCATGAAGCATAGAACGTTACAGTCTCTGATGTCCCTCTGGAATGCTACCCTTGCTCGGATTTCATCAACCTTGTTGTCAAGAGACTGGACATTGGCAAGAAGAATGCTAGGGAGTGGTGCACGGTGTGCCCGTCTCCGGAGTCTGACCAGAAGACCGCCTCGTTTCCCTCTTTTTCGGAGTCGTTTTTTTGGGTCGCTGCATGCGATCCATTCCGTTGTCCTGTTTGTAAGGTAGAACACAGGATCCGAGTCGCGAAAAACATATTCTTGGTCGTACTGATGGTGAGTTGACGCTGATCTTATATTCAGTAGTTCTTCTCGACTGTATGTAATGAAACCTAAGATGACCTGGGGTACTAATGTAAGAAATAACACGTAAAAAAACAAAAAACTGCATAGTTTCCTAGGAGTGCGAAGCGAGGCGGCCATCTCTGCCGGCGCCGGAAGTAAAATGTATCGTGAGATTTTCAGCATGACAATGATCCCAAACACACCGCCCGGGCAACGAAGTAGTGGCTTCGTAAGAAGCATTTCAAGGTCCTGGAGTGGCCTAGCCAGTCTCCAGATCTCAACCCCATAGAACATCTTTGGAGGGAGTTGAAAATCCGTGTTGCCCAGCAACAGCCCCAAAACATCACTGCTCTAGAGGAGATCTGCATGGAGGAATGGGCCAAAATACCAGCAACAGTGTGTGAAAACCTTGTGAAGACTTACAGAAAACGTTTGACCTCTGTCATTGTCAACAAAGGGTATATAACAAAGTATTGAGATAAACTTTTGTTATTGACCAAATACTTTTTTTCCACCATAATTTGCAAATAAATTCATTAAAAATCCTACAATGTGATTTTCTGGATTTTTTTTCTCTCATTTTGTCTGTCATAGTTGAAGTGTACCTATGATGAAAATTACAGGCCTCTCTCATCTTTTTAAGTGGGAGAACTTGCACAGTTGGTTGCTGACTAAATACTTTTTTGCCCACTGTATGTAAATGAGATTACATTTGCAACATTTCAAAAAGAAAAATGTTTTCACTTTGTCATTTAGGGGTATTGCGTGTAGATGGGTGAAGATTATATAGATTTTTTTATCCATTTTGAATTCAGTCTGTAGCACAACAAAATGTGGAATATGTCAATGGGTATGAATACTTTCTGAAGGCACTGTATCTCTCTCCCTCCAAAAAAACGCTATTATGCCTTGTTGACCCCATTCACTCATGTAAGCATGAGAGGATTAGTCCGCTGTCAAAACATCATGTCATTTCTTGGAATTCCCTTGTCCGCCCCAAAAAAACTCAACCAATCAAAAGCTCTTACTCAACCAACCGACAACAGCAACAGGCGGCTGTGTCTGAAAACACACACAGAGAGAGAGACACACACACACACACACACACACACACATATACATACATAACGGGACTTAATGGCTGGATAGAGAGAGAGAGAGACGGCTGCTATACTGCCACAGTATTACAACTCTGTTAACTGCCATCTGTTGTTGTCTCTAACCTTGATCTCAACCCCATGTCATTCCACACCCAGATTAAAATCTCTAACAGGGATTGTACTTTACCTTTGACCCCTGATTCACCAAATTAAGAAATCCACCCCACCCCTCCTACCTGGTCAGGCCCATTGATGGAGACAGAGGCTAATGGCACTGTGACGTTGAAGGGTTTTCTTTCCCAGCTTTTTATTCAACCACGGCGTGGTGTCTATGATCTCTTCCTCTCTCTGCCTGTCTGTTTCTCTCTCTGCCTGTCTGTTCCTCTCTCTGCCTGTCTGTTTCTCTCTCTGCCTGTCTGTTTCTCTCTCTTTGCCTCTGTCCTGTATTACCTCTCTCTTTCTCTCCCTCTCTCTATGTCTCCCTCTGTCTCTGTGTGGCTGTGGTGGTAAACTAATTCTGTCTGTCGTTTTGTTTTGAAGGATATTAGTGTACCAGTGATTTTTGTATTACAGTAAACCAGATTTGGATATTATGATTTGGCGGGATTTGCAGTTAGGTTGTTGGCTAGCCATCAGCATGTATAAAGCCATGTTTAGTCCAATATCACTGACACATCATCTACAGTGTGTTCTTATGAAATTCAGATGGTGGTTTCCATCCATGTGTCTCTAACATATTTACTCGGGTCTGTTCAGGAGAGTATACCGTTTACAGAATGTTACGCAATATTACAGAATGTTCAGATAGAAATGCATTGAGAAAAGATACAAAAGTCCACCCCAATTATAGGAAATTGTCCACCCCAATTATTACTCAATAAACACCCCCCTGTTATCTTTCCTCTCTGTGTCTATTTCCTTTCAGGCCATGTATATGTTCATTGCCCTGGCCTTGGTTTGTGACGATTACTTTGTCCCTTCGCTGGAGAAGATATGTGAGGTAAGTATGGACAAAGACAGAGTCTGCATCCCAAAAGGCAGCCTATTCCATATGTAGTTTACTAACCTATGGGCCCTGGTCTAAGGTATAGTGCACTATATAGGGAATAGGGTGCCATTTGGGAGGCAGCTTAACAGGATGTGGATAAGATGTGCTTATGTTGCTGTTTGTCCTTCTGTGTGTTAGGGTCGCAGTTCAGGGTCAAGGGTTAGGCTGTGGTATTCTTCTCAATTGGATCCTGTGCCACTCGCATCTTATTACAGTGTTACACTGATATACAGTGAAGCTTCTGTTGACAAGTCTCAGCTTCTGCTTTTGTCTGTCTATTACCTCTCTCGCTCTCTTTCTCTCTCTTTCTCTCTCTCTCCCTCCCTCCCTCGTTCTCTTTCTCTCTCTTCCTCTCTTTCTTTCTCTCTCTCTCTTTCTCTCTCTTTCTTCCTCTCTCCCTCCCTCGTTCTGTTTCTCGCTCTTTCTCTCTCTCCCTCCCTCCCTCGTTCTCTTTCTATCGCTCTCTCTTTCTCTCTTTCTTCTCTCTCTCTCTAGCGTCTTCATCTCAGTGAGGATGTAGCAGGGGCAACCTTTATGGCAGCTGGAAGCTCCGCCCCTGAACTCTTCACCTCTGTCATAGGTAACACACACATGCAATACACATACTTACTCACTTTCATGGACACACACACACACACACACACACACACACACACACACACACACACACGACCCAGTCGAAAAGGAACCTGTATAGGGATTAACAGCATGTTAATAGAGTAGAAATGAACATTGATGAGAAGCAATGCGTTGACGTCAGTATTTTAGATTGGCGCTTTTGACAACACTGTGGTTTAGAAGCAGACTGTTGTGTTCACTGTAAACAGAGACGGTTTTAGAACAAGACTCTGTAGTTTAGTTTAACCCTTTGACGCGGCTGAGCTGTTTATATGTGTTGTGACAGCCATGGGGGAGTTGTTTGATCCCACTGTCAATGTATCACATCCAGTCATCCTGGGCCACCACACACACACACACACACACATACAGACACACACACGCACACACACATACGACGACGACACCCACAGAGGACACACACACAGCGCCGCTAAGACTAGAGACGTCAAAATCGTTTTGAGTAGACTGCATGTTAAACAAGGACAAAGTGCCGTGTCATACCGTGTGTACATGTGTGTCCCTCTCCTCAGGGGTCTTCATCACTAAAGGAGATGTGGGTGTGGGGACCATTGTGGGATCAGCAGTCTTCAACATCCTCTGCATCATCGGAGTGTGTGGAATCTTTGCTGGCCAGGTATCATGTCATACTGTCATTTAAAAAAAAACGTGGCTCCGGAATGAGTTCTTGGTATTTTGACTTGCTTGTATATCTCAATACAGCGTAGCATATATACAGTACACACATATATCTACAGAATACAGATTTATAGATATAAATATAGGCTACATACACTGTCCCTATATATTGTACAAGAACATCTATAACAACATGTGTTCTCCATACTGTATACAAATTGAGTACCTTTACATTTGCCCGTACAGTGCACCATACATTATGAAGATGAACTGACCACAGTTACAGTATCACATCTGTAGAGCCATAGCCTGCCTTACTGGCCTACTGTAACATGTATTCTCCCTGTCCAGATCCCTGCACCATGCCGTGCCAAGCCTGAATCCAACATGATATATTCCCTGATGAAATCATCCAATCAACTGTATTTATAAAGCCCTTATTACATCAGCTGATATCTCAAAGTGCTGTACAGAAACACAGCCTAAAACCCCAAACAGCAAGCAATGCAGGTGTAGAAGCATCTGACATAACGTTTACATGATAGGGTGCAGACATAGTGATTTGATCTCAGATTGACCTTTATGTAAGGAAGTAAAGGCCTACTGCCAGGAAACCGTGTATTACTGTAAAGTCATCTTAATACTGCCAGGAAACAGTGTATTACTGTGAAGTCATCTTAATACTGCCAGGAATACAGTGTATTACTGTAAAGTCATCTTAATACTGCCAGGAAACAGTGTATTACTGTGAAGTCATCTTAATACTGGCAGGAATACAGTGTATTACTGTAAAGTCATCTTAACACTGCCAGGAAACAGTGTATTACTGTAAAGTAATCTTAACACTGCCAGGAAACAGTGTATTACTGTAAAGTCATCTTAACACTGCCAGGAAACAGTGTATTACTGTAAAGTCACCTTAAGTCTCACTATTGTTGATCTAATAGAGATCAGTTAGTAACATCTTGCTAGCTCATACGGTCTATTCTGACTAAACAGCGCAAACACATCTGGGACCAGACTTTGGCTACGTGTTTCTCATAGGAAGACATTATGAGCTTTACAGTTTGGATAGCCTGATCCCAGATCTGTTGGTGCTGTCTAGCATGACATGACTATCGGAGTTTGCTGTACAGCACAAACAGATCTGGGACCAGGCTAGGGCTTGACTGTGTTTCTCTAAGGAAGATATGTCTTTCACTGTAGTAGTGTGTGTGGGTTGATTTGCATGCTAAATACAGGCTCTATAACGCATTAGTCACTGTGTGGTAGGCTGCCTGTGCTGCATATCATTATGTAAAATCAGTGGATACACTGCCAACGTTTTGGAGGAGTTGAGCACTGCCTGCTTGTCCTTTGTAAGTAGTGGGATCTATTCAGGTCAACTCAAGAGCTCTTAGTGTATCTCGGTATGCTTGTGAGGGAGCTGGAGCTATAATCGTTATTGTTGCGCCGAAGCGCTGTCATGAGGGTATGCTTGACTGCAGTTCATCAGTGTGATAATGCTATGTCTTTTGTTTGTGCCCTGTTTGTCTTCTCTCCATCTGTCTCTAGGCTGTGAAGCTCTCCCATTGGACACTACTCAGAGACTCCGCCTACTACACGCTCTCTATCGCAGCCCTCATTGCAGTAAGTGGCCAACTACATGCACACGCGCGTAAGCACGGATATACACACGAGAGAGAGAGAGAGAGAGAGAGAGAGAGAGAGAGAGAGAGAGAGAGAGAGAGAGAGAGAGAGAGAGAGAGAGAGAGAGAGAGAGAGAGAGAGAGAGAGAGAGAGAGAGAGAGAGAGAGAGAGAGAGAGAGAGAGAGAGAGAGAGAGAGAGAGAGAGAGAGAGAGAGAGAGAGAGAGAGAGAGAGAGAGAGAGAGAGAGAGAGAGAGAGAGAGATGGTGTAATACAGGACAGAGGAACATCATCTGGACCAGTCTGTATGAGAACCCTGCTCTGATGTGCAGACAGACTCATCACGCAACACTCCTCCCAATTTATTTATTGAATTTTGCCCTGGATGCAGAACTGAGCGATGTCCGATACAGACATTCGGGGGGGGGTTCTCAAACATCCCCCCCTCCATTCCCTCTTCCCCCTAAACAATGGCTTGACTGACTTTTGACATTAACCGAATAAAGTTACAAAACATTTGTGAAGGTTTGGTGTGGCTATTATTAAGCTACTGCCGGCCTATGATATGAAGGCAGTGCGCCACATCACTGCAACTGACTTGAGCTGAGGAAGTCTGTTTCGGGCCTACCAGAGTTACTCCTATAATACGAATAAAACAGGTGTAGACCTTAGTGAAATGCTTACTTACAGGCTCTAACCAATGCTTATCTTTATGCAAAATAGTCTGATCTAAAATGTATGAATTAGCCCTCTTCTGTACTCCTATATATGTATAGCAGACGCATGAAGAAATGCATGTCGGTGTCATAGCTACGGCATCTCTCTCTCTCTCTCTCTCTCTCTCTCTCTGGGGTTAGGCCTACGCTTCTCTTATAGGCTCTATATGTATATACAGTCTGAAGTTTACATACACTTAGGTTAGAGTCATTAAAACTCGTTTTTCAACCACTCCACACATTTCTTGTTAATATTATATAGATTTGGTAAGTCGGTTAGGACATCTACCCTTGTGCATGACACAAGTCATTTCTCCAACAATTGTTTACAGACAGATTATTTCACTTGTAATTCACTGTATCACAGTTCCAGTGGGTCAGACGTTTACATACACTAAGTTGACTGTGCCTTTAAACAGCTTGGAAAATTCCAGAAACCGTCATCACGGCTTTAGACATCATTTGAGTCAATTGGAGGTGTACCTGTGGATGTATTTCAAGGCCTACCTTCAAACTCAGTGCCTCTTTGCTTGACATCATGGCAAAATCAAAATAAATCAGCCAAGACCTCAGAAAATAAATTGTAGACCACCACAAGTCTGGTTCATCCTTGGGAGCAATTTCCAAACGCCTGAAGATACCATGTTCAACTGTACAAACAATAGTACTCAAGTATAAACACCATGGGACCACACAGCCGTCATACCGCTCAGGAAGGAGACGTGTTCTGTCTCCTAGAGATGAACGTACTTTGGTGTGGAAAGTGCAAATCAATCATAGAGCAACAGCAAATGACCTTGTGAAGATGCTGGAGGAAACAGGTACAAAAGTATCTATATCCACAGTAAAACGAGTCCTATATCGACATAACCTGAAAGGACACTCAGCAAGGAAGAAGCCACTGCTCCAAAAATGCCATAAAAAGCAAGACTACGGTTTGCAACTGCACACGGGAACAAAGATTGTACTTTTTGAAGAAATGTCCTCTGGTCTGATGAAACAAAAATAGAACTGTTTGGCCATAATGACCATCGTTATGTTTGGAGGAAAAAGGGGGAGGCTTGCAAGCTGAAGCACACCATCCCAACCATGAAGCACGGGGGTGGCATCATCATGTTGTGGGGGTGCTTTGCTGCAGGAGGGACTGGTGCACTTCACAAAATAGATGGCAACATGAGGTATGAAAATTATGTGGATATATTGAAGCAACATCTCAAGACATCAGTCAGAAAGTTAAAGCTTGGTCGCAAATGGGTCTTCCAAATGGACAATGACCCCAAGCATACTTCCAAGGTTGTGGCAAAATGGCTTAAGGACAACAAAGTGAAGGTATTGGAGTGGCCATCACAAAGCCCTGACCTCAATCCTATAGAAAATTTGTGGGCAGAACTGAAAAAGTGTGTGTGAGCAAGGAGGCCTACAAACCTGACTCCGTGACACCAGCTCTGTCAGGAGGAATGGCCCAAAATTCAACCAACTTATTGTGGGAGGCTTGTGGAAGGCTACCCAAAATATTTGACCCAAGTTAAACAATATAATGCTGTCAAATTCTAATTGAGTGTATGTAAACCTCTGACCCACTGGGAATGTGATGAAATAAATAAAAGCTGAAATAAATCATTCTCTCCACTATAATTCTGACATTTCACATTCTTATAATAAAGTGGTGATCCTAAGTCTAAAGGCCTATGCATGCAATGCCCTGACACAATTGGAGCTCAAATCTCTGACCATGAGGTGGACAATTATTAATTTACCCTAATTAGCCTAAAAACCAATCCATATATAGGCTATTGTGGGGAAGGGATGCATTTTTTAGGACATCTTGAGTTGGACCAGCCCCCCAGTATATTTCGATCACTCCCCTAGATGGGCCAGCTGCAAAGTCAAAGTGGTCTATATTGTAAAAATACATGAAAAGAAAATTAATAATTTTGGTCTTAATTTAAGGTTAGGGTTTGCAATTTGGTTAGGGTTAAGGTTAGGTTTAAAATCAGATTTTAGGACTTTGTGGCTGTGCCAGCTAGTGACCAGTCTGCAGAGCTGCCTCCAGGGCAAGATTCAGGACAATAAATGCCAATCTGGAATGATAACATGCCTTTGACTCTACAGTCTGGATAATAGTGGTATGAAATGCCAATGACTCACTGGATAATAATTTTCAGTTCTGGGTATATGTTAGCCGTTTAGCATGAAGCATGATGACACAACACATACATCCACAGAAAGAGAAGTACTGTATTTTTCCACTTGACATTGACTAAGTGAGACTGTAATGAATCAGATGTGGAGTAACAGGTGTTTTTGTCCTGGTTCTGTCGTGGAGGAAAGTTCTTGAGTTGGCATTACCCTCTGGTGGTCAAGATAGACATAGCATTGCTTTAATAATCAGTACTGGAAATGATAGTGTTGTCACGCCTCTCCCTTTTCCTAAATATGATCAATCCCTCTCTTTCTCCTCACAGTTTATCTACGACGGTGAGGTTACATGGTATGTAAAAATGTCTCTTGATATTTAGTCGGTTGATAATCAGTTGATAAGTCTCTGCGGTGGTGTGTTTTGAATTAGATTGTCCTGTGCTCATCTCAACTGTATGTGTGCTGAGGGGGGGGGGGGGGCTCTGAGAACAGAGCAGAAGACACACTTTCGTTGTTCGCATGGACAATAAAGTTGGATTCATTCCATTCTATATTGTATTCAAGGTGGGAGTCTCTAGTCCTGAACGTGATGTACCTCTTCTACATTCTAATCATGAAGTGAGTATGAGCATCATCTGGCGGACACATCATCACACACACGAACACACACACTTCCCATCTGGACCAAGAGCTATTCAGTCATTTAGATACTGTACATTGAGGCAGATGTATGACACTGTTACTGACAGGAAAGTCTGCATTCTTCTGTAAACTCTTGAATACTTTCTACTCAATTCTCATTATCTCTGAATGTTCATCACTTTTGTGTGTAGGTTTAACGGCAGAGCCAGGCGCTACTTTGACCGACGGAAGAAGAGCTCCGTGAGTCTGGCCAACGGTCTGACGGGCAGCACTGACCTGGAGGACAATGTCACCTGTGATGCCACCGCCGTCCTGCTCAAGAAAGGTACCTACCCTGGTGGCACACAGATATGACATCACGTTATCAGGCTTCTGTGGGGCAACACTTTATTTGGATAGTACATCTACAGACTAATTCAACTAACTATCTACTAACCTTAACCCTTTACCCTAACTCTTATTCTAAACCGAACCATAACCTTTGCAAGCAGTTGCTTATCAACAGATAGTTTGTTGATGGTGTGAGTATCTTAACTATCCAAAAAAACTGTGACCTTCTGTGGTACGATCCAGAGAAATACAGTTTACCTTGAAATTATTTTGGATAGTTGTGGTGGTTCCACTGAAAAAGGAACTATTGTAGTATCTCAGTTTCAGTTACTTCAGGCCCTTTATCTACTTCCCCATAGTCAGATGAACTCTTGGATACCATTTTTATGTCTCTGCGACCAGTTTGAAGGAAGTTGCTAACTAGTGTTAGCTCATTGCGCTGACGGTAGTTAGCATTGGTTCCTGAAACTACCTCCAACTTCCTTCATACTGGACACAGTTCATCTGACTCCGGGGAAGTCGATAAAGGGCTTCATTTCCAAAATCCTGAAGAATCCCTTTAATGCACTCAGTGGAAGGTACACACGTGTCTGTATGAGTTTCTTTTGTCACCAGTCTGTTAGCGATAACAGTAGCCATTTTGTGACTGTGCCCATAGCGAACTTGCAGTGTGCCGATGGTGGATGAGCTACTGTCAGCCTACCCCCACCAGCTGTCCTTCTCTCATTGAGAAACTATTAGAGAAGAAGTAACCAGGCGGCCATTTTGTGTCTGTCCCCATAGCTAACTTCCAGTGTAAGCCCAGTGTGCTGATGGTGGATGAGCTACTGTCAGCCTACCCCCACCAGGTGTCCTTCTCTCATTGAGAAACTATTAGAGAAGAAGTAACCAGGCGGCCATTTTGTGTCTGTCCCCATAGCTAACTTCCAGTGTAAGCCCAGTGTGCTGATGGTGGATGAGCTACTGTCAGCCTACCCCCACCAGCTGTCCTTCTCTGAGGCTGGCATGAGGATCATGATCACTAGTCACTTCTCCCCCAGGACACGATTAACCATGGCTTCACGCATGCTCATCAATGAGGTAAGATTATCTCTTATCTCCCTCACTAGCTTTAAGCACCAGCTGTCAGAGCAGCTCACAGATTACTGCACCTGTACACAGCCCATCTATAATTTAGCCCAAACAACTACCTCTTTCCCTACTGTATTTATTTATTTATTTTGCTCCTTTGCACCCCATTATTTCTATCTCTACTTTGCACATTTTTCCACTGCAAATCTACCATTCCAGTGTTTTACTTGCTATATTGTATTTACTTTGCCATCATGGCCTTTTTTTGCCTTTACCTCCCTTATTTCACCTCATTTGCTCACATCGTATATAGACTTATCTTTCTACTGTACTGTAATATTGACTGTATGTGTAACTCTGTGTTGTTGTATGTGTCAAACTGCTTTGCTTTATCTTGGCCAGGTCACAATTGTAAACTTGTTCTCAACTTGACATTTACACCCTACCCTCTACACACACATGGCTGTACACACACACACACACACACACACACACACACACACACACACACACACACACACACACACACACACACACACACACACACACACACACACACACACACACACACACACACACACACACACACACACACACACACACACACACACACACACACACACACACACACACACACACACACACACACACACACACACACACACACACACACACACACACACACACACACACACTCTATCTCTCTCTCATTGACCCAGTATTGTGTGTGTGCAGAGACAGAGGGTGATCAACACCAGTGAGACCAGGGTCAACCAACACATCACCAACGGAGACTCAGACTCTGCAGCCGCCAGGGCTCCAGAGAGGCGGGGTCTGGAGAACGGCAGGACGGGAGGGGCCGAGAGAGGGCTGAACGGGAGATGCCTAGGTCAGGGGGTCCTGGAGTCGGGGAATGAGACGGAAAACGAGAACGAGGATAATGAGAATAATGAGAACGACGGAGAGGAGGAGGAAGAGGACGAGAACGAAGGACCTCTGGTCCCTCACAGACCACCAGGTGTGTGATCATGTTATATGTCTATATTCTTTATTCTATGTTTTACATATTTCAATTCACTGACGCTCATTTTCTCTCTTCCAATCCCCTTCTCTCTCTCTCTCTCTCTCTCTCTCTCTCTGTCCCTCTCTCTCTCTCTCTGTCCCTCTCCCTCTGTCCCTCTCCCTCCCTGTCCCTCCCTCTCTCTCTCTCTCTCTCTCTCTCTCTGTCTCTCTCTCTCTCTCTGTCCCTCCCTCTCTCTCTCTCTCTGTCCCTCTCCCTCTGTCCTTCTCCCTCCCTGTCCCTCTCCCTCCCTCCCCCCCTCTCTCTCTCTCTCTCTCCCTCCCTCCCTCCCTCCCTCTGCTCCAGCGGGTGTGTGTAACAAGATGAAGTGGCTGCTGTGCTGGCCTCTGTGCCTGCTCCTCTTCTTCACCATCCCGAACTGTGCCAAGCCACGCTGGGAGAGATGGTTCATGGTCTCCTTCGTCACCTCCACCATGTGGATCGCTGGCTTCTCCTACATTATGGTCTGGATGGTGAGTTATTATTTAACCTTTATTTACTAAATGTCATATTAGCCTTGGCTCCAGCTGTCCTCTCAAACGGGAATACAGTGTTGAGGTCTGGTAATTGTCTTGCAGAAAAATGTCATGTGTGACGGTTCCATTCTAGCCTTGCTTACAATTCTAATGGTACGACTGCCATGTTGTCATTGACTATAGGTGACTGTGATTGGGTACACGCTTGGCATCCCTGATGTCATCATGGGCATCACGTTCCTGGCGGCGGGGACTAGTGTTCCAGACTGCATGGCCAGCCTCATCGTGGCACGCCAAGGTACTGTAGGGAGAGAGACACACAGAGACCGCTCCATCAGAACCAACTCCACATCACGTGTCTTTTATGAGGTTACTCAGAGCTGTTGAACTGCGGTACTGCACACACGAAGTACGGTGTTATAATACAATGTGTTACGATAGATCTTTCTCTTCTGTCTAGGTCTGGGAGACATGGCCATCTCTAACTCCATTGGCAGCAATGTGTTTGATATTCTGGTGGGCCTTGGCCTGCCCTGGCTTTTACAGACCCTCTGCATTGACTATGGATCAACTGTGAGGATTCCTGCTATTACCCATGTTATTATTATTTTTTGACTATTTCCCAACATTGTAGACAGGCTTAGAGCTGATCATGTGTTTCTGGGTCCTCTTCAGATCTCTCTGAACAGTAGAGGATTGATCTTCTCTGTTGCGCTGCTCTTGGCCTCAGTGTTCCTCACAGTGAGTACAGGCTGTACTCGGATCAGCCTAACCCCAATTCTAGCTTCAACTTTATTTCAAAACAGCTGTCTATAAACCAGTGTGTTTTGCTAATGTTTTCACCTGTGACCTGCCTAGAATACCTCCAACAACCTATCACTCTCAATGGTCTATCGATGAAACACACAGAAATGTAGTGTACTATGTTAACTCCAAATCAAATCTAATCTCTCCTTTCCTTCCTCCTCTCTTCCTCTGTCCTCAGGTGCTGGGCGTCCACTTAAACAAATGGACTCTGGACCGTCGACTGGGTCTGACCTGTCTCCTTATGTACGCCGTCTTCGTCTGTTTCTCCGTCCTCATTGAGTTCAACGTCTTCATCTTCGTCAACCTGCCCATGTGCCGCGAGATCCTCTGATCCTTGTGCTCTTCCTCCTCCTCTTCCTCCCGCTTTTGCTCCTGGAGGATGTCTTTGCCACAGGTCTTTGCTCCCTGTCTGCTCGCCCCACCCTCGAGTGGATTTTTATCTTGAAATAATAGTTGTTTAATTTATCTTTGGTGCAATACAAGCGAAAGATGAACGGAGATTTGCGTTCGTCTGGTTTTGGCTGGAGAAGAGAAGACGTAAGAGAACGTTCCCATTGGAACATGATGAGGTCAAAGGTCAACCGAACAGGAAGTAGTAGTGACTGCTTCCTGTTAGCTTTCTGTTGCCAGGTAAACTGAAGACATTGGTTTGGATAAACTAAACTGTATTATCATCGACGTCGATGTATAAGCTGCTAACTGACAAAAAGAAAATGATTGGCCAATGGCGGTTGATAGCCAATAGGATTGTGTTATTTTCTTACTCTTTGTACATGTTTGGATATAAATATTATACATATTGTTTAAGGTGTTTTAAGTTAAGATGGATGTGCGACAGGATTCCATGTGTGCTGTACATATTTGAAGAGAATATTGACATGGAGAAGTTTATTGACATATTGCTCTCACTTAGACTGGTCCGGGTCTTCAACCGTTCGGTGAAGAAGGCAAGAATCGAAGAAGAGGAGGATGACATTTCTTTGTTTAAGCTGAGTGCACTGCAGTGACTTGACCAAACAGTGATGCTCTCATGCCAACCATGTCTTCTCGCAAAGTGTAAGACAGCATGACATGCTAATCGCGAGTCTATTCCTTGAGCTTTGTGCTGTCAGGGAGAGTTCATATCAATCTCTTCTATTTGCAGTCAGATATATTTATGTACAGTACAGTTTCTCTTGAGTTATTTCGTCTCCAAATATATCCAAGTGTATGTGGGATGTGGAGTACCAGTCAAAATGTTTTGGACACGGCTGCTCATTCCAGGGTTTTTCTTTATTTTGACTATTTTCTACATTGTGGAATAAAAGTGAATACATCAAAACTATGAAATAACACACATGGAATCATGTAGTAACCAACAAAATGTGTTAAACAAAATATATTTTATATTTGAGATACTTCAAATAGCCACTCTTTGCCTTAATGACAGCTGCACAGTCTTGGCATTCTCTCAAACAGCTTCATGAGGTAGTCAACTGGAGTTCATTACAATTAACAGGCGTGCCTTGTTAAAAGTTTATTTGTGGAATTTCTTTCCTTCCTAATGCGTTTGAGCCAATCAATGGTGTTGTGACAAGGTAGTAGTGGTATACAGAAGATAGCCCTTTTTGGTAAAAAACCAAGTCCATATTATGACAAAAACGGTTCAAATAAGCAAAGAGAAATGACAGTCCATCATTACTTTAAGACATGAAGGTCAGTCAATCCGATACATTTAAAGAACTTTGAAAGTTTCTTCAAGTGCAGTCGCAGAAACCATCAAGCGCTATGATGAAACTGGCTCTCATGAGGCCCGCCACAGGAATGGAAGACCCAGAGTTACCTCTGCAGCAGAGGATAAGTTCATTAAAGTTAATAGCCTCAGAAATTGCAGCCCAAATAAATGCTTCATGGAGTTCAAGTAACAGACATCTCAACATCAACTGTTTAGAGAAGACTGCATGAAACAGGCCTTCATGGTCAAATTGCTGCAAAGAAACCACTATTAGGACACCAATAAGAAGAAGAGACTTGCTTGGGCCAAGAAACATGAGCAATGGACATCAGACCAGTGGAAATCTGTCCTTTGGTCTGATGAGTCCAAATTTGAGATTTTTGGTTCCAACCGCCGTGTTTGTGTGAGAAGCAGAATAGGTGAACGGATTATCTCTGCATGTGTGGTTCCCACCATGAAGCATGGAGGAGGATGTGTGAGGGTGCTTTGCTGGTGACATTGTCTGTGATTTATTTAGAATTCATGGCACACTTAACCAGCATGGCTACCACAGCATTCTGCAGCGATACACCATCCCATCTGGTTTGCGCTTTGTGGGACTATCATTTGTTTTTCAACAGGACAATGACTGAAAACACACCTCCAGGCTGTATAAGGGCTATTTGACCAAGAAGGTGAGTGATGGAGTGCAGCCTCAGATAACCTGGCCTCCACAATCACCCAACCTCAACCCAATTGAGATGGTTCGGGATGAGTTGGACCGCCGAGTGGAGGAAAAGCAGCCAACAAGTGCTCAGCATATGTGGGAACTCCTTCCTCATTGGAAAAAAGCATTCCTCATGAAGCTGGTTGAGAAAAAGCCAAGAGTGTGCAAAGTTGTCATCAAAGCAAAGGGTGGCTACTTTGAAGAATCTAAAATATATTTTGATTTGTTTAGCACTTTTTTGGTTGCTACACGACTATGTTTTTCATAGTTTTGATGTCTTCACTATTATTCTACAATGTAGAAAAAAAAACCTTGAATGAGTAGGTGTGTCCGAACTTTTGACTGGTACTGTATATTTTTCCTAATGTATCCCAAAATGATTGTAAATAAGGGATATCCCTGGAGTTGAAATCCAGCACCGTCACTTTATTGAACAGAGATACGCTATATGATATGTTTCTGTTGTACAGCATCTAGTTGTATGTAACTGTAACTACTGCACTTTAGGACCCTTTTAGGCTATAGAATCTTGTACAATAGCAGAATACCTTCTACTCAATAGTAGAATATGTTCTACCCAGTTCGACTACAACATTTCTACTTAAGGAAAATAAGTATTTTTAGAATAGTAGGTGATGTAAGGACTGTCGAGTTAAAGCTGGATTGAAGTGTGTGTGTGTGTGCGTATGGGTGTTTGTGTTGTCTGTGTGTGTGTCTGCACCACGCATGTGTGCAAGTATGTTTTTGTGCGTGTGTGTGTGGGTGTGGGTGGGGGGACCATGGAACATCTTGTTAATGAGCAGACATAATCACAATTGATTTATTTATGGATTCATTTATTCACGGATCATGTCTGCTCTATCAGTATCAGAAGATCATGTGGATCCAGTTGTAAATGGAATGCTTAATGTTCTTCTTTCTATGTTATTGAGATTCTGTGTCCCAATTATATAATCAAAATACTGGAAACCTGACTATGTTGTTTATATTTAAGAATATAGAACTTTATCATTTATAAGTTTTGTATAGTTCTTATTTCAAATAGTATATATTGCAGCGTTTGTATCTTGTAAAAATGAACACTTTGGTCGATGCAGTACATGACACATTAACTAGACTGGTTTAGCCACCAGGGGGCAGTGAAGTAAATTACATTTAGGAGCCATTGAATTTGATTTGATATCTCTTAGTAATAACGGTGTCAGTTTCTACATTTTCTAGCAAGCAAACCTTTCGCACTCGCACAACACATGTATTCTCTAAACAGTGCTTCTTGAACTCTGGTAATATCCCAGGCCCCGTGTTCACAGATTCTCAGAGTAGAAGTGCTGATCTAGGATCAGGTCCCAGCTGTCCAAATAACCTGATTCATTATGAACTAACAGACCCACCTGATCCTAGATCAGCACCCGTACTCTGAAACGTTTGGTGAATACAGGTTCAGGTATTCAGTTAAGGCCTCAAACCAACAACAATTGTGGATGTGTTCATGTAATTGAGCCAAAACAGTAACATATTTTGTCAACAACAGTTTTGCCACTTTGTTTCAGTGCTTTGTATCCACAGCATGTGTTCAAACCAAAAGTGGAGATGTGATAACTGGGAATGTCTACTATTGCTTACTTTTATGAGGATTGCCAATGGTTACCAGATTAAAGGACCAGTCCGTCTTCTTTTTGACGCTTTGTAGCCACATGAATGGTCCTCAGACTCAGTGTGTGGTATTTGTACAGTTTCAATTAGGGCAGTAAAACAATAAGATTATTGATTTTGCCACATAGAGAACAGTTTGGGTAAGTGAATGGAAGAGGAATTTTGTGTTAGTCTGCATGTCTCTTCATGATAAATCTACTTATTTTTGTGTGTACATTTGAATTAAGGTATTTCATGATCAAAAGGCTCTGTTTTGATACTGTTCATATCAAAAGGGAATATAAACAATGTTTAAATAACTTATGACGAGCATATTTATTTGAAAGAAATACAGTATTTAGAATGTAGGTCTACTTCCCTAATAGGTTTCAACAAGAACCAATGTCATTTTACTGTCATGTCTTTGCAATTGTTTGTAAATCCTCCTTTACTTTCGTGAGGGCCTCTGGTTAACGTAGCCTCTTGTAGTACTCTGTGTTTAGGAGGGATTCGGGCATATTTTGCTCCCAGGGGTCTTCTTGCAATAAACAGATTTACATACAGTACAATAGTTTCTACATGGTTATTATTGTGATTATGTATTTTTTATTTATTTAAGCTTTATTTATCCAGGAAATACCCATTGAGGTCAGAAGACCTCTTTTCCACTTGACAAGTGTTCATTGGAAAATCAGCAGGATGAGAAGACCAAAGGAAGGAATTCACGTGGACGAAGGTTGAATAAGGTTTATGGACATAGGGTAGCGGAGTTATAAATTGTAGTGATTGTCATGTATTTGGCACAGTAGGCTACTTTTGATTGAAAGTCTTTGGGGGTGTTTGTTTCAGCATTTTACACCAACGTCCTGCAGATGTTCTAATCTCCCACCATATTGAAAAATGAATCAATCTAAACAACTGTGGAATAAGTGTATGTTTATAGGCCTACAGTACACGAAGAATAAATAGTAGGTCTGTGAAATAGTCGTCCAACATCCCCATCAGCGCATGAAGACGTTCCAGAACTGGTCATGTGATCTAGAAGTTAGCACTCGCTCGAGCCTTGCACTCTGGCTGCAGTGGTTTGCCCGGAGATGGTTGAGCCTGAGCGATGTGAACTGAACTGGAGTTCAGTGCAATGGAGACGTTTTGGCAAGAATGAAACTTCAAAAGAATGAAACTATACAATATAATGCAAAACTATATGAAACAAAAGTAAAACTTTGAGTCCGCGTTGCACTACGCATAGACCACTTGGAATTGTGTGGTTTCTGCCACAAGGAGACTGGACTTTGTCTTTAGGTAAGCGCTTTACGCCGTCTTTATCCTTAAGTGTTTACAAACATTGGTTTCTTACTAATGCAGTTTTAACAATATTGTCGTTATGGCCAATTGAGATGTGAACTGTAAACGAATGATTACTTATTCTTTTGATATGGTCATAAATACAGATTTTAGTTGACTTACAAATATATAGTTTATCAGAGACTTGGTCTTTCTGGTTGAATCATGTCGTAACAAAAGAATGCACGTTAGAGGGGCGATCAGCTGTTGCTACATCCAATGTTGGACTTCAATTACTGATATGTACCCATTGATACTTGAAGAATATAACTTGTAAATGGATCATGAGCTGTCATACCACATCAGAACCCCAAATATACGCTTGGTTTACACCAATGTTTGTATACAAAGTAAAAGTAAACAACAACTATACAGCCTAAAAACATGGTTAAAGCTATAATATTAATATCCTGAATGGTCAGTCCTTGCATCCATAGCTCTGTCTATAAAATTGAGAGTGATTGCATTTCTCCAGCCCCATCCAGCTTTTTACCAAAACAGAGGCGTGGATCTCCTTTGTTATGATTTCAACTTCTGATTGCCGCTTTAAATAGTGTTAAAAGGATGAATGGTGTAACTCAGAGCTGACAAAGGAATGTCCATATAGACATAACCTTTCCATTCGGGGATATGAAAGTCTGGATGTGAGTTTTTATGAGGGACCTGTAGTATCAAGTCAGACTTACTTGGAACGTGAAAAGTGATGGATAATGTAGATGAATTAAGCTGTACACATCAAGCAGTAACACATCTTTTAGTCGAATGCTTTTCCAGTCTAAGGGTAATAATTTCTCCTGGCACAGATAAGAATTCCTCCTGTCCAATGTGCTGTATTTGACTAGGTCTTATCTATAGACTTAACTCTACTTCTGAGTACAGTACACTTAGACAACTTTAGTCATTCAGGGGTTTGCTACTTGTTTGGCCAAGAGATTTGGAACAAGTTTGAAAGATGCAGGAATATGTCTGGAACAGACATCGAAAAGGGGATTTCAGACCATTTATTAGTCTGCTACGGTCATGTTCAGAGGTGTAGCTACTCTGACCGCGTTTGACCTGACCTGGTTCAGTTTGATGTGTTCAGATAAGCAGTACTTGTACCCCTATACAAACATATCATCATACACCACTACCATATCCTCAAGTTAAAGTATGGAGGCAGTGTGCTCTCGCTCTCTTTCTCTCTCTCTCTCCCCTTGCTACTCTGTGAAGCGATGGTGGGCTTTCTTCCCATAGCTGTCTGTTCAACTTTCCGCCTTTCCATCCAAGAAGAGCGAATGGAAAACATTGGAGAACACATTGGCACAGACCTGGCTAGACCTGAACATACAGAAAACATACCACAATCGACTGCATCTCCTGCAACCCCATTGGTCAGCAATTGTTACCAGGTGTTTGTCAATAATCATTTTGGGGATCTTTTTCCTGGTTAAAGTTCAAGGGAGAGAGATTTTGGCGGCCGGTGGGAAGTTACACTCTTATGAGGTTATGAATCAGCAGATAGGATTTTTTAAATTATTTTTTTTTACAAATGGACAACGGGTTTTGACCATGGATTGATTATGTTACTATGGTAGTAGTCCCTTGTTTCCCATAGCCAGGCCCAGACCATGTCCTCACTGTAAGTTAAGCCAGATACTGTCTGTATCTCACTCCAGGTGTTTTTTTCATTTGGAGGGGAGCATGGAAGGTTATTTTAGTAGCCAGGAGTCTTTGTTTTCTACTGTATAAAGTACCTTGAGACTGAGACTAAAGTCTGATAACTGTTGGTCCAACAGGTGTTTGTGGATGTTGGACTGTAGACTTGTTTTGTTCACAAGAACCTCGATGTGTGACAGAGTAGTTACATATGTAGGTATACAGTCTGAAAGCTGCATGTCCAGGATGTACAGTGGTGCAAAAAAGTATTTAGTCAGCCACCAATTGTGCAAGTTTGTTTTAGTTGGTCAGGACGTGAGTTGGGAGGACATTCTATGTTTTGTGTTTCTAGGTTGGTTTTCTGTGTTCGGCCAAGTATGGTTCTCAATCAGAGGCAACTCACGACACCTGCCTCTGAATCATACTTAGGTTAGCCTGGGTTTCACTGTTGCTTTGTGGGTGATTGTTTCCGTGTCTGTGTTTGTTCGCCACACGGTACTGTTTTGTTCATGTTTATTGTTTTTGTATTAGTGTTCATGTTGAGTTTTTTCATATTAAAAACATGGACACTTACCACGCCGCATCTTGGTCCGATCCTTGCTACACCTCCTCAGAAGAGGAGGAGGAAAACCTTTACACAGCCCTATATATATATATATATATATATATATATATATATATATATATATATATATATATATATATATATATATATATAATAATTTCCACTGACCCCTGGCACCCCGTTGCGGACCACCGGGGGTCCCTGGACCTCGGTTTGAGAACCCCTGAACTAGAGCATTGGCTAAGTCAGAGGTTGCAAATGCGGTCTAGACACATTTCTCTGCCTTCTGAGGCGACATTGGAATATCCATGGTTTTGTAGTGGGCGATGTCATCAGGAAGCAGGCACTCAAGTTACAGCCGTGAGGATTGTGCCCTGTTGTTCCCCAAAGACATATCCCACTGAATGCTTTCACAGGATCAGACTGTACTGGTGACGTTACTCCTGCACGGCATAGAAACACACACACACACACACACACACACACTTTCTGTCTAGGTTCAAACATCTTCAATACCACAGGTTTTCCTAGTATGGCTTGAGGAAATGATTCTGTAACTGTATATTTAGGATTTATTACCCTGCCAGTTTTAAATTCATATTAACTCTCACTGTGGCCTACATAACTTTTTACCTTTTATTTTATTTTACGTTTATTTAACCAGGCATGTCAATTAAGAACACATTCTTGTTTACAATGACGGCCTGGCAAGAGGAAGAATACCTCCTGTTGGGACAAGGGCCGGGATACTACTGTGGATGCCCCAAAATTTGAGTTTTTGAATAATTTTTCCTTCATTTTCAAGGGGAACTAAAGTCATTGGAATTCAGAATATGCCAGACAGAGAGGGAGTTGGAGCGCTCAGACCCTGAACTGTTCTCCCCACATAATACTATATATTATGGCCTACTTTGGTTTCCTTTCAACACCACAGAGTGCTGGTGGGTTCAGTTTGCGACCTAGTGGACGGGTTTGGGTGGAGTCGCCATAACTAACCAACATCCCTCTTGGTTTCTTGGCCTTGCTCCCTCCTTTCGTCTTTATCCATCCATCTCTCTTCCCTCCCCCCATCTCTCTCTTTCTCTGCCCCATCCTTACTGGTCTCCCAATCTCTGCTTCCCAGTGGCTAAGACATCTGAAGAGAGAGAGAGAGAGAGAGAGAGAGAGACATTACACATACTTATTCTAAGTGGAGAACTACATCCTCAGTCTTCACCCTTATTTCTGCTTCTCATTTAGTGGGGAGTGGCCCAGTGCTTTGAGTCATGTGACTCAATACAGAATGTGCTAAAACAACTCCAAACTTTTCCACTTGGTGTTGACCATAGAGCAGAAATCACAGAGTGGAAAGTAAGTTTTGATAGGGCGGTGGTGGTGGTGTTTGGTGCTTGCTGTAACAACATATTAAGTTGAGGTGGTTGTGTTTATTTTGAGCTTGTATTCTCTCCATGTGTTTCTCTAGAGACCTCTGTTCATGCTGGTCATTGGAATTACAAAGTTTATCCTTCTAGTCACTGTAAACAACTACTATAGTATCATAACAAGCACCATGCCTACCTGGTGGGCTATGTACTGCTATGCAATGTTTATTATAGTGTTGCCACGTTACCAATATCGCGATACTAGGAAGTAAGAACGCAAAGGAAACAAGAAATGAAGCGGAGTAAATTTCCTGAGGAGAACAGTCCTAATGTTTGAACCAAACAGCTTTATGTTGTCATATTAGTTTCTTGTCCAGGCTATAGCACACAATATTTAACAAAAGTAGGCTTTAAAGGACCAGAGAGTTGATTGTTCTCCGTGTTTTCTTTTTTTGCCAAGGAAAATCTGGTACCGTCATATGGTGATACTGGTATCATGACAACACTAGTTCATGACTCTTTATAAGCTCCTATGCTCAGTCACTACATAATCCCACTGAGAGTAGTATGGGTCTACAAAGCATCTCAGAGTAGGAGCGCTGATCTAGGATCTGTCCATATAATCTAAGGATCTGTCCATATAATGTGATTCATTATGGGATCTTAGCTAGCGAACGTCTCCGCTGTCGCCGAGTAGCTCATCGCGTGTTCTCTGGTCGTCTAAACCCACCACGTGTGTCTCCTTCGAGCAGAAAGTTGGCCGGCAGAACAGAGTGACGACGTCTGGCGCTTAATGACACCTGTTTGTTTCCTTGGAAGACTAAAGTGTTTTTTTTTTTATGCAATTACTCAACTTCCTTTAAATAGTGCCAGGTTCTTCTTCCGTCCCCTATCAGGCCAAAGTCATCGTTCCTCTAGGTAGATTGTCTGGGTCGTTTATGGAACCTCCTCAAGTATCTCTTTCTTTTCGTCTTTTTCTCTCCTTTTGTTCTTCTCTCGCCATTACAAAGCAATGGACTGCTCTGTAGCTACAGTATCTGTTGTTTAGCTTCATTGTCTGCGTTTGGTCTTTCCCTTCCTCCCCAACGTACAGTCTGTGTTTTAGGTGGTTCGTGCTTGTCATAACTGCACGTAAAGGTTCTATTAGGCTAAGTCTTCATAGTTCGTACGGTGTGAACTTTCAAGCCATGTAGGGCCTCAAGCTTTCTCTTGGGACTACAGTCAGTGATATTACGTAACCAACAGAGTTTGGGGACTTATAGGGCATCAACTAGGAACCTGTGACTCTAGTGTGAACCTCATTCCGCTCTGTTGCCTCCAGGTCTCTCACCCTATCCAGTATTACTCCTGGGTCATGTTCAGTAGGGAGAACATCATGTGAAATTGAGAGGTACGAGCTGAATATTTCCAATCAGAACACATGTTTTAGTTTTCCGTTGCAAAACATTTTTTCTACGGTGTAGCCTGTTGAACACAACCTCTGATGTTCCTTCTCTCTCTGGATCTGCCCTGTTCCGCCTCTCTTTATTGATATTTCTCCCTCTTGCTCTCACAGCAACAAGAGGCCGTTGCACTTCAGTGCCTTATCATCTGGGTGGACAGAGGGGAGACAGGGGGAATTTATTGTCTGTGACTAAGTAAAGCCTTGAAGGTTCTTGGTGAATCTGGCAGAGGATGAATCAAAATAGGAGGAGAAGAAGGGGAAAGCTTATCTTCACTGTATGTCTCAGACAGCTATAACATGTCCCAGAACTCCCTTTAATTGCACGCTAATGTTTCAGCACCAAACATATGGGTTGTTTAGCCTGATCCCAGATCTGTTTGAGCTGTCTTGTTGACCTATGGACATTGTAACACTAACGAGTCTGTACAGATCTGCGACCAGGCTATGGGCCGCTTGGTTCATCTGGTCCTGCATCAACTCCTCCTTAACCCAGACACTGACCCACATACAGAACAGAAAAGCTATCTTGCCGTACGCAAACAGGATGGTCCGGAAAGTTCTTCATGTCAGTCTCTGCTATGAGATCAGCTCTGATTAAACTACTGCAACAGTACCTCTGCAGCTGAGGAATCCTCTTCAAGCTGCCTGTGAGGCATGCCTTAAGTAAATAAACTGATCTCTGTCTCTCTCCCCCTCTCTCTAAAATACACATACACGCAGTCACACACACTCCCTACGCTAAGGTTGCCTATGGTCTGAGCAGTAACATGACCCCCCCTCGCTACCCCTCTGTATCTGTTATTACAGCAGGACCACTGCACAAGTGGTGTCATTTCACGCAGGATTTCACTCAGGCAGTATGATGGGCTACTCGGTAAGGACACACGCAGTATTCGCTCTCTCTCTGTGTGTGTGTGTGTGCGTGCGCTTGCGCTTGTGCGTTTGTGTGTGCGTATGTGTTATAAAGTTGAGGTGATAGCTTCAACAGGTCCCCATAAACCACAGACGTGTCTTGAGAGTGACAACAGATTGAGTCTAGACCTTAACAGAAGGTTTGGCCAAATGTGTTGTGTGAGGACTATTGTTTCTGTCTGTTTCCATTGAGTTACTGTCTGCTTGCTGTTGTTAGGCACCCAATAGGACATGCTTTGTGCATTAGGCTGTCTGGGTTGGTTCTCTAATAAAAGTTGTTTCTCCATAAGTCTCGGGCTGGCAATGATAGAGGGTGGAAATTTTCTTTAAATTAGTGTAGGAGCTGGCAGATGTTGGCAGACGTCGTGTCATGCCAATCCTTTGTGATGATGTAAACCGTGGCCTGTTGCGCGCACACACACACACACACACACACACACACACACACACACACACACACACACACAGATAACATGTCAGAATAATGACTGATTATGCAACTAGTTGGTCTTTAAACCTCTATGCAAGAGGAATTTTGTTGAAAATTACATTTTTTTTAATGAGTAACAGGGTATGTACTGTAGAAGGGAGTGCTTCTCTAGTTGTGTATATCTACATTCTCAAACCTCAATTAATGAAAGGTTACTTACACACATGCGCACACGCTCACAGACACACACACACACACACACACACACACACACACACACACACACACACACAGAGGGAGAGATTGGTCCTGTCTGTGGAACAGTGTGTCTCTGTGTTGCTGGATTGCAGTGCCAGGGGCCTGTCTGTGTTCCTGTGTGGAGAAACTCACTCCGATGTGTCTTTGTTAGTCTGCAGCTGAGGCACACTCACACACGCACACTCACAGACACGGCCAATAACAACATTTCTCTGATTCGTGTGAATATCCTCTCTCTTTGATGACTATGATTATAAGCATGCATCACTTTGAAATGCTCCCTCTGAACTGGATGTCAACATTCTTGCCGTTGGATACAGCACAGGCAATAGTCTCATCGTTTCCATCACCTGGATTCTCTCTGTTGTTACTGTGCTCCAGACAGTATCTCTGTTATTAACACGTCTGATGTGGTGAAGTTTTCTCTTCCAGAGCTGGGTGTTGCCAGGGACCTCGCCATGAGATATTATCACGATGCTTAGGTGCCTGATAACGATATGTATTGCGATTCTACATGTATCACGATTGATCCCGATGCTCTATATGTATTGCGATTCGATATTCCAAACACATTGCTCATATGTCTGCTATAGAGGGACAAGAGAGAGCCGTGATAAAAACGAGTTCTGATCAGTCATGGAAATAAACGTGCTGAAAACATGTTGGCTCGCCATTTAAAAAATGATACAATTGTGGCCAAGCTACAGGAGGAGAATAACCAAAGATGTGGTGCTGGTACAGCCGACTAGTGCTAGCTAATGTTAACTACATTTTTAGAGAATCAATTCTTGGAGTCATAGAATCGATATAATATAGTCTAAATAATATTGTGATACTCTACTGTATCGATTTTTTTCCCCCCCATCCCTATGGTCTTGTTTGTCTACACTCTCGTCTAGTCTCGACCAAACTGAGCCAGTGGAGTGAACATAATGACATTTCCACAGTTCATTCTGCCTGAGCTGAACTGCCACTCTCTTCCTGTTAATCCCAATACCCAGCATGCACTGTGTGTCTCATGTTACGGTTTGTGACAGAGTGTTAACCCCAGATAGGTAGATTCCATTCATTTTAATGAGAGGCATGCGTACATAGTAGCCTACACACAGCAGTGCTATTGAGTGTAGGAACACACATCAGAGGATATGAGAGTTGCTCTAGGAACTAGAATCTTCATAAAATCAGACTGTTCCTAGAACAGGGAAAAGGGATATATGATGCAGTCATTTGATAGAGACACAGTCAGAACAGCAAGGAGTGCTGTCCAGGAAATGTCCTCTGCAGCAGGTACTTAGTTGATGTTTTGTTTTAATTTTCTCTGCTGGTCGACGGCTCTCGTATCAAACCAGACTTCCCCCTTTTTAAAGACAGGCTATATTTTTATTGTACATTTATTAAACCATGTCGTCCCATTGAGGTCAGAAGACTTCGTTCCCAATCCCTTTTCTGCTGACAAGACACCAGGTGGAACTTACGGTTACAACGTTTTCCCAGTTGGGTTTTTACAACACACCATGGTTGGATTTATAGAGTCATTTCCTGAGAAAGTCCCTTGACAATGACCTGGCTGGGTGAAGGAACATGTGTTCCTCCGTTATTACTGTGTTCCCCAGCCTAAATAAAACAGCCATGCAGAACTGGAGATAACCCCATGTCTCTGTGAGCCAGTCAGGAAACAACAGGCCTGTACAACGACAGGCTTCCAGCCACAGACAGGCGGACCAGCTGGGGATGGACTGAAAACGCCTTTCACTTCAGGTCCACGGTCAGGTTTCTTTATAGTTGTTCATAATGGTAACGATAACTTCTGTATTTTAGTGTGGGAGGCTCATTCGAGAACAAATAGAAGACGTGGTTTCTGTTTGGAATGGGAGAATGCGGTGGAATGTTGAACGATGATGACACACTTCAAAGCCTCCATTACCCTGCACACAACACCGTGCAGAACTGATGAATAAGTGCCCTATTAATTCTGCTGAACTCCAGCTGAGAATGTCTTACCACAGAGACTCCTGCCAGTACTGTGTTATCTGACAGGAAACTAGGTCGTTCCATTCCTCTCCTCTGTTTCTTTTATTCTCTTTTCTGGGGGATCACTTCCTTCCTGTTGGAGATGAAAGTGAATAGAACATCTCACTGAACTGCTGCCAGATAGGGAAGAGAGAGAGAGAGAGGAGAGAGGGCAGGGGTCCTGCTAATGGCTTCAGCCTGGAATGGAGAGAGAGAGAGAGAGAGAGAGAGAGAGGGGGAAAGAGAGAGAGGGGGAGAGGAGGAGAGAGGAGAGAGAGGGGAGGGGGAGAGAGGGGAGGGGGAGAGAGAGGAGTGAGAGAGGAGGGGAGAGAGAGAGGGGGAGAGAGGAGGGGGAGACAGAAGAGAGAGAGGGGGGGGAGAGAGAGAGGGATGCACAACTGTCCCCTTTCATCTACAGCCTCCAATAACACCCCTCCACTACACACTTTCATTCTCGCACATAAACAAACACACAGACAAACACACAGACAGAAGAGTGGTGTCTTGCAGCCCTAGGTGTGAGCATAACCATATATATATATTATATTATATATATATATATAACGCAGGTTATCAGGTTTATTGGGAAGAATTTTATCCTGGAGGCAGAACTGGGTTATTTCCACTAGATGGGACAGCTGCAATGTCAACATTGGCTGTATTGTAAAAAATCTAAAATTAGCTTTTTGGTTTTAATTTTAGATTTAAGGTTATGCATTAGGGTTAGCAGTGGGGTACATCCATTTGAATTCAATCACTTTTTGACTGCACCCCTTTTGATTTGAACGAAACCTTCCATACATATTTGCCCATTGTAGAAGTGCTCAGAAAGTTTCGGGTTGAGATTTATATCATTTAAATCATAGGTCATGGGTGTCATGATCATTGATGTCATTTCAATCATAGAAATATTTTTCATAGAATGGACCTATCCCTTCAGACCACTGCAATTTAGCTGGTACACCATTGAAATGTAAATTTGATTGATATTTGATCTTTTAATTCAAATCAAATGTTACTGGTCACATACACATGGTTAGCAGATGTTAATGTGAGCACCTCTACACTAAATCATTTTCTCTGGGTGTGCGCCAGCTCATGCTTTTTATGATGTCAATGACGTTATGTCAGGGGCGTTATGTCAGTGGCGTTATGTCAGTGGCGTTATGTCAGTGGCGTTATGTCAATGGCGTTATGTCAATTATGGCTGGAGGGGCAAGTCTAAGACTTGGGGCTAAGTCTTACCTTCCAAATCTGGTGACTAGTATGCCCACCGTGAGGCTGCCCACCATGCCCCCGATGGCAAACACAGACACGGTGACAGAGTAGAACAACGTAAGAGTCTTGTCATCCAGACCCGTCCCGTTCCTTGCTACCATCGTCTGGTTATAGAATGCCTTGATGTACTGGGAGAGGAGGAAGAGAGGGAGGAAGAGTCAAACATAGCGTAGATACTAGCTAGAAGCAGACACCATCTAGATTGCTAGAAGCAGACACCGTCTGGATTGCTAGAAGCAGACCCCATCTGGATTGCTAGAATCAGACACCATCTAGATTGCTAGAAGCAGACCCCATTGTCTTGTTGTAAAGCTGCTTTATCAAATCAAATCGAATGTTATTGGTCACATACACATAGTTAGCAGATGTTAATGCGAATGTAGCGAGATGCTTGTGCTTCTAGTTCCGACAGTGCAGTAATATCTAACAAGTAATGTAACAATTCCACAACTACCTAATACACACAAATCTAAAGGGGTGAATGAGAATATGTACATATAAGTATATGGATGAGCGATGTCCGAACGGCATAGGCAAGGTGCAATAGATGGTATAAAATACAGTATATACATGTGATATGAGTAATGTAAGATATGTAAACATGATTAAAGTGGCATTATTTAGAGCGGCATTGTATAAAGTGACTAGTGATCCATTTATTAAAGTGGCCAGTGATTGGGTCTCAATGTCGGCAGCAGCCTCTCTGAGTTAGTGGTGGCTGTTTAGCAGTCTGATGGCCTTGAGATAGAAGCTGTTTTTCAGTATCCCAGCTTTGATGCACCTGTACAGACCTTCTGGATGGTAGCAGTGTGAACAGGCAGTGGCTCGGGTGGTTGATGTCCTTTTTGGCCTTCCTGTGACATCAGGTGCTGTAGCCATCATGGAGTGCAGGTAGTTTGCCCCCGGTGATGCGTTGTGCAGACCTCACTACCCTCTGGAGAGCCTTGTGGTTGGGGGAGGTGTAGTTGCCGTACCAGGCTGTGATACACCCGACAGGATGCTCTCGATTGTACATCTGTAAAAGTTTGTCAGGGTTTTGGGTGACAAGACAAATTTCTTCAGCCTCCTGAGGTTGAAGAGTCGCTGCTGCGCCTTCTCCACCACGCTGTCTGTGTACGTGGACCAATTTGTCCGTGATGTGTACGCCGAGGAACTTAAAACTTTCCACCCTCTGCACTGTCCGTCAATGTGGATAGGGGGCTGCTCCCTCTGCTGTTTCCTGAAGTCCATGATCATCTCCTTTGTTTTGTTGACATTGAGTGTGAGGTTATTTTCCTGACACCACACTCCGAGGGCCCTCACCTCCTCCCTGTAGGCCGTCTCGTCGCTGTTGGTAATAAAGCCCACTACTGTTGTGTTGTCTGCAAACTTGATGATTGAGTTACTATTTACTACTACAAAGATGACCGCCGTCCAACCACTGTCAAATGTCAACTTAAATGGTCATATCTATTCTATTCTCTATATTTCTATGATTTCAATAATGTTTCCTATGGAAGATTTACAGTAGCAATTGAACACAACAGATATTCATTTTCAAGACAACGTTCTCTGGCGTGTGGACCTCCAACCATCTCTGTGGTACTATTTGAAAGATGAAATGTTTCTTTTAATCCCATTTTAATACATTTATCAGCCCAAATATGACACCATCCCTGTATTAAAGAGCATGTTGTGTCACAACTGATGGCAGGCACAACACAAAAACCTCAGATGGTGGAAAATATGGTCTAAGCTACAACATATGCAAATATATTTTGATAATTGAGGTAAAACAAAATGACAAACAGAGTTTAGTTTAAATTGAAAGGAATGCTGTCAAAAAGTGATTGAATTCAAATGGTTTTAACCAGTGTGGTTAAGTGCAGGGTTACGGTCAGGGTTAGGTTTAAGATCAGACTTTATGACTTTGTGGTTGTGCCAGCTAGTGACCAGTCTGGAGAGCTGCCTCCAGAAAAAGATTCATGGCAAAACGCTAACCTGCGCAGATAAAATGGTTGATGAACGCCCTTGTTTGGTCTATGGGAGAGGAAATGAAAAGTTATTGTAACATCAAGGTTCACTCGAAGACTGAAGCAGACCAAACAGGCTGTATTAACTTACTATGGGAAAAAGGAGAGGAATAACAATGTTGGAACCATGGCTGTAATTGCTGGAACATAGATTAAATGAAAGGACATGGGGAAAAGAAGCTAGCTAGAGGGACAGAGAGAGGGAAGGAGTTTGATACTGTCCTACTTAGCCTCTGTCATTTGTTGACTTGCTGTGGCCATAGATTGGAATTTTCTCCAGTCTCACCCACGCTAATCTGTCTGCCTGTTTGTTTGACCCCATAGGACTCCAGCCGACGTGAACACAGACGTCTAGACCTAAGCATGGCGTCTACGCTGCCCTCTACGCTGCCATCTACGCTGCCATCTATACTGCCCTCTATGCTGCCATCTACACTGCCCTCTACGCTGCCCAGACCAGACTGTCATATGGACAGGAGCGGGAGCTTCTTTAAGGTAAGTTAAGTCTAAGTCTCTAACTCTTGTTAGAGAGAGTACAAAGACGAGAGAGAGAAAGGGATGAGATAAGACGAGGGGTTGTCGGTGATGATATTACATTAGAGAGACAGAGTTTTATACTGTCCTGGTAGAGCCTATAAGAAGAAGAACAACAACAATTCCCTGTCTGCTCTCTCAATGTGGCCAGAAATTGAATTTCCATCAGCCTCACCACCAACTGCATGTGTTTGTGCTTGACTCCATATACACTCTCAGAAAGAAAGTACAGAATTGTGCTTAATGTGGTACACACGCCTGTCACTGTAGTGGTACCCTGTAAGATATGTCTATTGTTCCATTAATTGTAGGTATGTAATTGTAGTCTTGTAGTTTGTATCTTAAAAGAGCCCAAATATAGAAATCTGCCTTTTTAGGGTACCACCACAGTGACAAAGCCGTTTGTTCCTTTTAAGTGGCAAAAATGTACCACTTCTCTATATATTAAGGCCCTCATATGTACACAACTCTTCGCCATCCCACTTCTGACACCAATTTAGTAAATTTGGTGGGTTGTTTCGACCGGGATTCAAACCTGGGTCCAGCAACTGCAAAGCCAACGCCTTAACCAGTAAGCCAAGTGATACCTATTGACAAGGTCGCTCAGTGTTTTGTTAAGGTTGCTACAATATTAATTAAAGCTCTTTATTGTCACATGCGTTCATGTTGACTTTATAAAGACTTCAGAGCTGGCAGCGGACATGCTCACACTTGAACTAACATAACCACAGACCACTTAAACTGGTACAACATTTCCAATCACGGGTGGCCAAAAATAATTAACTGAAAGCCACGCCCCCACTAAAGCCATACCTCTGATGATTGTATAAAAATGTACCATTATACTAGATTATCCGCACATGTACCCTAAAAGGTACTGAACAGTTCCATGTGAGCTCATATGTGTACCTCTGAAGGTACATACCCCAGGGAAAAATACTGTACCCTAACCGTACCCTTTTCTCCGAGAGTGTAGGTCTCAGACGGACTCACAGACTCAGACCTAAGCATGTCTGCTACGCTGCCCAGACCAGACTGTCATATGGACAGGAGAGGAAGCTTCTTTAAGGTAAGTTAAGTTTACTCTTCAGTTTATTCGTTAGCTTACTTTTGTTCCAAGGTTTATCTTATGTAGCCACATAGTGTGTTAGGGCTCAAGTTGAGGGCAGATGGAGAGTGTGAGGATTGAACAATGCCTGCTGCAGTCGTTGGAATCATGACAAATGCACACACAGCAACCATAAAGTACAAAGACACACACACACACACACACACCATGGAGCAGTTGTCAGCCCTTTATGCAGTCTCCGGTTAAACCCTTGCATGATGTTGTTTCAGGAACACGGTCTATTCCTAGAGACATAAGGAGCACGGTCCGTTCCGCTGTGTCTTAGTTTCATGCTGCTGTTTCTTCCATCAGTATCCTCTGCCTTCATCTCTCCCTCTTCAGTCAGACCACACTATCTGCCTCTGAGAGTTATCCAATCGTCATGTCATAATCGTTCTGTTATCCAATCTTCATGACTGCAGTGGGCTATCCGCTATATATCCGGTAATAGAATGATGCCTTATACGGCAACTGTTGTGTATTTAGCCATATACTGTTGGTTCAGTTGGTAAAATTTACACAAGGTGTCTACAGTAAACAGAGGATGGAGACGAGGTTATGGATATGTGCAATGTAAAGAGTTAGGGAGGCTTACAGAGGGAATGGATACACTGACAGATAGACGTGAGATTGTACTGTCTCTTCTTATCTCTTTTCCCCCTCTGTCTCTCCATCCGCTCTCTCTCTCTCTGTTTCCCCGTCACCCCTCTCTCTCTCTCTCTGTTTCCCCGTCACCCCCTCTCTCTCTCTCTCTCTCTGTTTCCCCGTCACCCCCTCTCTCTCTCTCTCTGTTTCCCAGTCACCCCCTCTCTCTCTCTCTCTCTCTCTGTTTCCCCGTCACCCCCTCTCTCTCTCTCTCTCTCTCTCTCTGTTTCCCCGTCACCCCCTCTCTCTCTCTCTCTCTCTGTTTCCCTGTCACCCCCCCTCTCTCTCTCTGTTTTCCCGTCACCCCAGCTCTCTCTCTGTTTTCCTGTCACCCCCTCTCCCTCTCCCTCTGTTTCCCTGTCACCCCCCTCTCTCTCTCTCTCTGTTTCCCTGTCACCCCCTCTCTCTCTCTCTCTCCCTCTGTTTCCCCATCACCCCCTCTCTCTCTCTGTTTCCCCATCACCCCCTCTCTCTCTCTCTGTTTCCCTGTCACCCCCCTCTCTCTCTCTATTTCCCCATCACCCCCGCTCTCTCTCTGTTTTCCCGTCACCCCCACTCTCTCTCTGTTTTCCTGTCACCCCCTCTCTCTCTCCCTCTGTTTTCCTGTCACCCCCTCTCTCTCCCTCTGTTTCCCTGTCACCCCCCCTCTCTCTCTCTCTCTGTTTCCTCGTCACCCCCTCTCTCTCTCTCTCTCTTTCTCTCTCTCTCTCTGTTTCCCTGTCACCCCCCCTCTCTCTCTGTGTTTCCCCGTCCCCCCCCTCTCTCTCTCTGTTTTCCCGTCACCCCTCTCTCTCTCTCTCTGTCTCTCTCTCTGTTTTCCCGTCACCCCCGCTCTCTCTCTCTGTTTTCCTGTCACCCCCTCTATCTCTCCCTCTGTTTCCCCGTCACCCCCCCTCTCTCTCTCTGTTTCCCCCGTCACCCCCCTCTCTCTCTCTCTGTTTCCCCGTCACCCCCTCTCTCTCTTTCTCTCTCTCTCTCTGTTTCCCTGTCACCCTCCCCTCTCTCTCTGTGTTTCCCCGTCCCCCCCTCTCTCTCTGTTTTCCCGTCACCCCCCCTCTCTCTCTCTCTCTCTCTCTGTTTTCACATCACCCCTTCTCTCTATCTCTCTCTGTTTTCCCGTCACCCCCTCTTCTCTCTGTTTCCCTGTCACCCCCCTCTCTCTCTGTTTTCCCGTCACCCACTCTCTCTCTATCTCTCTCTGTTTCCCTGTCACCCCCCTCTCTCTCTGTTTTCCCGTCACCCTCTCTCTCTCTCTCTGTTTCCCCGTCACCCCCCTCTCTCTCTCTCTCTCTCTCTCTCTGTTTCCCCATCACTCTCTCTCTCTCTCTGTTTCCCCATCACTCTCTCTCTCTCTCTCTCTCTCTGTTTCCCCATCACCCCGTCTCTCTCTCTGTTTCCCTGTTCCCCCCCTCTCTCCCTCTGTTTTCCCGTCACCCCCTCTCTCTCTCTCTCTGTTTTCCTCTCACCCCCTCTCTCTCTCTGTTTTCCCATCACCCCCTCTCTCTTTCTCTCTCTGTTTCCCGTCCCCCCCTCTCTCTCTCTGTTCCCCGTCACCCAATCTTCTCTCTGTTTCCCTGTCACCCCCCTCTCTCTGTTTTCCCGTCACCCCCTCTCTCTCTCTCTCTGTTTTCCCGTCACCCCCTCTCTCTCTCTCTGTTTTCCCGTCACCCCCTCTCTCTCTCTCTGTTTCCCTGTCACCCCCTCTCTTTCTCTCTCTGTTTCCCCGTCCCCCCACTCTCTCTGTGTTTCCCCCGTCACCCCCCCTCTCTGTTTCCCCGTCACCCTCTCTCTCTCTCTCTGTTTCCCCATCATCCCCCTCTCTCTCTCCCTCTGTTTCCCCATCATCCCCCTCTCTCTCTCCCTCTGTTTCCCCCTAAACCCCCCCCCCTCTCTCTCTCTCTCTGTTTCCCCGTCACCCCCCCTCTCTCTCTCCCTCTGTTTTCCCGTCACACCCCCCTCTCTCTCGCTCTCTTTTGTCCCGTCACCCCCTCTCTCTCTCTCTCTGTTTCCCCGTCACTCCCTCTCTCTCTGTTTCCCGTCACTCTCTCTCTCTCTCTCTGTTTTCCCGTCACCCCCTCTCTCTCTCTCTGTTTTCCCGTCACCCCCTCTCTCTCTCTGTTTCCCTGTCACCCCCTCTCTCTTTCTCTCTCTGTTTCCCCGTCCCCCCTCTCTCTCTGTGTTTCCCCGTCACCCCCTCTCTCTCTCTGTTTCCCCGTCACCCCCTCTCTCTCTCTCTGTTTCCCCATCATCCCCCTCTCTCTCTCCCTCTGTTTCCCCCTAAACCCCCCCCTCTCTCTGTTTCCCCATCACCCCCTCTCTCTCTCTGTTTCCCCATCACCCCCTCTCTCTCTCTGTTTCCCCGTCACCCCCTCTCTCTCTCTGTTTCCCGTCACCCCCTCTCTATCTCTGTTTCCCCGTCACCCCCTCTCTATCTCTGTTTCCCCGTCACCCCCTCTCTCTCTCTCTGTTTCCCGTCACCCCCTCTCTCTCTCTCTCTGTTTCCCCGTCACCCCCCCTCTCTCTCTGTTTCCCCGTCACCCCCTCTCTCTCTCTGTTTCCCCGTCACCCCCTCTCTCTCTCTGTTTCCCCGTCACCCCCTCTCTCTCTCTGTTTCCCCGTCACCCCCTCTCTATCTCTGTTTCCCCGTCACCCCCTCTCTATCTCTGTTTCCCCGTCACCCTCTCTATCTCTGTTTCCCCGTCACCCCCTCTCTCTCTGTTTCCCCGTCACCCCCTCTCTCTCTCTCTGTTTCCCCGTCACCCCCTCTCTCTCTCTCTGTTTCCCCGTCACCCCCCCTCTCTCTCTGTTTCCCTGTCACCCCCTCTCTGTTTCTGATTCCCCGTCACTCCCTCTCTCTCTGTTTCCCCGTCACCCCCTCTCTCTCTCTGTTTCCCCGTCACCCCCTCTCTCTCTCTCTCTCTCTCTGTTTCCCTGTCACCCCCCCTCTCTCTCTGTTTCCCTGTCACCCCCTCTCTCTTTCTCTCTCTCTCTGTCTCTCTCTCTTTCTCTGTTTCCCCGTCACCCCTCTCTCTCTCTCTCTCTCTCTGTTTCCCCGTCACCCCCTCTCTCTCTCTCTCTCTCTCTCTCTGTTTCCCGTCACGCCCGCTCTCTCTCTCTGTTTCCCCGTCACCCCCTCTCTCTCTCTCTCTCTCTCTCTGTTTCCCCGTCACCCCCCTCTCTCTCTCTCTCTCTCTCTCTCTCTGTTTCCCCGTCACCCCCCCTCTCTCTCTCTCTCTCTCTCTCTCTCTCTCTGTTTCCCCGTCACCCCCCCTCTCTCTCTCTTTCTCTCTGTTTCCCCGTCACCCCCTCTCTCTCTCTCTGTTTCCCCGTCACCCCCTCTCTCTCTTTCTCCCCCTCTCCACTCTTCCCTAGCCCCAGTGAAAGCGCTCTCTCTCTCTCTCTCTTTCTCCCTCTCTCCACACTTCCTAGCCCCAGTGAAAGTGCTCTCTCTCTCTCTCTCTTTCTCCCTCTCTCCACTCTTCCTAGCCCCAGTGAAAGCGCTCTCTCTCTCTCTTTCTCCCTCTCTCCACACTTCCTAGCCCCAGTGAAAGCGCTCTCTGTAGGTCAAAACAACATAGTTTCCCATTGACTCCATCATCATGGCTTTAACTTCAGCCCATGCAGAGAATCACTTACCTCCGAATCTGCACTCATTAAAGAGCTAGAATTGATGATGACATTGTTGTTGGACACAGCCCTCCTGAGAGAGAGAAAGACTGTGTGGAGAGAGAGAGAGGTGGAAAGAGAAAGAGAGTGAGAGAGGGGAAAAAGCGTTGTATCCAATGCGATATGATTGATAAAAATGGGAAAAGAAGAGAAAGAAAGAGTGGGATGAAGAGTAAGAGAGAAATATACATAAAGAGAGAGAGGGAAGGATATGTGTTATTTTTCCTCAGCATTTTCCTGGGCACCAGTAGTTTCAACCTCACCAGGAAGGAGTGGTCCACCCCCAATAGGTACAGGACTGTCCATGGCCCGTGCCTCGTAAAATCAAATCAAATGTTATTAGTCACATGTGCCGAATACAACAATACTTACATTGAAATGCTTACTTATAAGCCCCAAACCAATAATGCAGTTTAAAAAATACAAATAAGAATTAAAAGGAACAAGTAACTAAAGAGCAGCAGTAATATAACAATAGCAAGACCACAGTATACAAAGGGGTGCCGGTAAAGAGTCAACTGTGCAGAGATAATGACAGAGAGTAGCAGCAGTGTAAAGGGGGAGGGGGGGGGCAATGCAAAAGGTCTGGGTAGGCATTTGATTAGATGTTCAGGAGTCTTATGGCTTGGGGGTAGAAGCTGTTTAGAAGCCTCTTGGACCTAGACTTGGAGCTCCTCTGACACCGCCTGGTATAGGTTCAGGATAGCAGGAAGCTTGGCCCCAGTGATGTACTGGGCCGCACGCACTACCCTCTGTTGTGCCTTGCGGTTCAAAGCCATTCAGTTGCCATACCAGGCTGTGATGCAACCAGTCAGTATGCTCTCGATGGTGCAGCTGTAGAACATTTTGAGGATCTGAGGACCCATGCCAAATCTTTTCAGTCTCCTGAGGGGGAGTAGGTTTTGTCATGCCCTTTTCACCACTGTCTTGGTGTGCTTGGATTATGTTAGTTTGTTGGTGATGTGGACACCAAGGAACTTGAAGCTCTCAACCTGCTCCACTACAGCCCCGTTGATGAGAATGGGGGCGTGTTCGGTCCTCCTTTTCCTGCAGTCCACAATCATCCCCTTTGTTTTGATCACGTTGAGGGAGAGGTTGCTGTCCTGGCACCACACAGCCAGGTCTCTGACCTCCTTCCTATAGGCTGTCTCGTTGTTGTTGGTGATCAGGATCACTGTTGTGTCATCAGCAAATGTAATGATGGTGTTGGAGTCGTGCCTGCCTGCCTGTGCAGTCATGGGTGAACATGGAGTACAGGGGAGGACTGAGTACGCACCCCTGAGGGGCCCCTGTGTTCAGGATCAGCATGGCAGATGTGTTGCTCCCTACCCTTAGCACCTGGGGGCGGACCGCCAGGAAGTCCAGGATCCAGTTGCAGAGGGAGGTGTTTTGTCCCAGGGTCCTTAGCTTAGTGATGAGCTTTGAGGGCACTATGGTGTTGAACGCTGAGCTGTAGTCAATGAATAGCATTCTCACATAGATGTTCCTTTTGTCCAAGTGGGAAAGGGTAGTGTGGAGTGCAATAGAGATTGCATCATCTGTGGATCTGTTAGGGCGGTATGCAAATTGGAGTGGGTCTAGTGTTTCTGGGATAATGGTATTGATGTGAGTCATGAACACTTGATATGAGCCTTCCAAAGCACTTCATGGCTACAGAGGCATTAAGCAAGCCCCCTATGTGCCTGTGGGGTGGAGCAAACCATGCACCACATTTCTGAAGTCTGTCCAATTTACAAACTCAGCAGAGGTCTACTCACCCTCAACACAGCAGGACCGGAAGCAATCGCTTGGCTAAGGTACTTTGCTTTCGCTAAATAAAATATATAAGTGGTTCCTCTATAAAAGTCATTGGGTTGAAACAGGGCCTGTGTTGATGCTCCCATTTACTTCCATAGCAGGGCACTATGCCCAGAGTAGACCATTGAAGACCTTTCATAATAAATGTGTTCATTTGACCTCATTTTCTGGCAGAGGGGTCTCTCTCACCCTCTCTCCCTGTCTAATTTTCTTTCAGACTCTCTTGTTCTTTCTCTGTCTCTCTCTTTTCCTCTCTTTGTTTTTCTCCCCCTCTCTGTCTCTCTCTCTTTTCCCCTCTTTGTTTTTCTCCCCCTCTCTCTGTCTCTCTCTTCCCCTCTTTGTTTTTCTCCCCCTCTCTCTGTCTCTCTCTCTTCCCCTCTTTGTTTTTCTCCCCCTCTCTGTCTCTCTCTCTTTTCCCCTCTTTGTTTTTCTCCCCCTCTCTGTCTCTCTCTCTTTTCCCCTCTTTGTTGTTCTCCCCCTCTTTGTCTCTCTCTCTCTTCCCCTCTTTGTTTTTCTCCCCCTCTCTCTGTCTCTCTCTCTTCCTCTCTTTGTTTTTCTCCCCCTCTCTGTCTCTCTCTCTTTTCCCCTCTTTGTTTTTCTCCCCCTCTCTCTGTCTCTCTCTTCCCCTCTTTGTTTTTCTCCCCCTCTCTCTGTCTCTCTCTCTTCCCCTCTTTGTTTTTCTCCCCCTCTCTGTCTCTCTCTCTTTTCCCCTCTTTGTTGTTCTCCCCCTCTTTGTCTCTCTCTCTCTTCCCCTCTTTGTTTTTCTCCCCCTCTCTCTGTCTCTCTCTCTTCCCCTCTTTGTTTTTCTCCCCCTCTCTGTCTCTCTCTCTTTTCACCTCTTTGTTTTTCTCCCCCTCTTTGTCTCTCTCTCTCTTCCCCTCTTTGTTTTTCTCCCCCCCTCTCCCCCTCTCTCACTTTTCCCCTCTTTGTTTTTCTCCCCCTCTCTCTGTCTCTCTCTCTTTTCCCCTCTTTGTTTTTCTCCCTCTCTCTCTTTTCCCCTCTTTGTTGTTCTCCCCCTCTCTCTCTCTCTCTTCCCCTCTTTGTTGTTCTCCCCCTCTCTCTGTTTCTCTCTCTTTTCCCCTCTTTGTTGTTCTCTCTCTCTCTCTCTTTTCCCCTCTTTGTTGTTCTCCCCCTCTCTCTGTCTCTCTCTTTTCCCCTCTTTGTTGTTCTCCCCCTCTCTCTGTCTCTCTCTCTTCCCCTCTTTGTTTTTCTCCCCCTCTCTCTGTCTCTCTCTCTTTTCCCCTCTTTGTTTTTCTCCCCCCCTCTCTCTGTCTCTCTCTTTTCCCCTCTTTGTTGTTCTCCCTCTCTCTCTTTTCCCCTCTTTGTTGTTCTCCCCCTCTCTCTGTTTCTCTCTCTTTTCCCCTCTTTGTTGTTCTCTCTCTCTCTCTCTTTTCCCCTCTTTGTTGTTCTCCCCCTCTCTCTGTCTCTCTCTTTTCCCCTCTTTGTTGTTCTCCCCCTCTCTCTGTCTCTCTCTCTTCCCCTCTTTGTTTTTCTCCCCCTCTCTCTGTCTCTCTCTCTCTTCCCCTCTTTGTTTTTCTCCCCCTCTCTCTCTCTCTTTTCCCCTCTTTGTTTTTCTCCCCCTCTGTCTCTCTCTCTTCCCCTCTTTGTTTTTCTCCCCCTCTCTCTGTTTCTCTCTCTTTCAGACACTGTCGTTCTTTGTCTTTCACTGTCTCTCTCTCGCTCTCTGTTGGTCTCTCTCCTCAGTTTAGAAATATACTCAGCTCTTTCTTTGCTGACTAATGCTTTAAAAGACGTCCGACCATCAGAGACAGAGACAGAGCTGGCTCCACATAGTCCCTGTCATAGTGTAGTAACAGGGGTAACCTGTGGTCTGTGGTTAGTGGTTACAGTGGTCTGGACCCTTCAGCTATGGGGAGTGGAATAGATTAGCTGATCTAAGGTCAATTTTGTGTTTTTCCCACCAATCGTTCACGATAGGTTTGGGAAACAGTAAGCTGATCCTAGAACTGTGACGATTGGTGACTTCTACTCAGAGCAAACGATTAGGGGGTCTGTGGTGTGGGAAATATTTCCACCTAGTGGTCAGATTATGTAACACAGTTGGTAAGAACCTACAGGCTTCCCTTCTTTCCTTGTCTCCTTACCTTCAGATTCACTTATGTAGAAATACAAACTAGTGAGAGAAATGCCTTAAAAGCCTGCTTGTCCTGAAAGGAGGAAATGAGACAAGGAGAGAAAAGCCTCTTAAGACTTGATATGCACCCATGGTGTCAACACCTAGAAATATACACTGCTCCAAAAAATAATCGAGTGCAGTATATACATATGAGATGAGTATGTAAACAAAGTGGCATAGTTTAAAGTGGCTAGCGATACATGTATTACATAAAGATGCAGTAGATGATATAGAGTACAGTATATACGTATACATATGAGATGAATAATGTAGGGTATGTAAACATTATATTAAGTAGCATTGTTTAAAGTGGCTAGTGATATATTTTACATCAATTCCCATCAATTCCCATTATTAAAGTGGCTGGAGTTGAGTCAGTGTGTTGGCAGCAGCCACTCAATGTTAGTGGTGGCTGTTTAACAGTCTGATGGCCTTGAGATAGAAGCTGTTTTTCAGTCTCTCGGTCCCAGCTTTGATGCACCTGTACTGACCTCGCCTTCTGGATGATAGCGGGGTGAACAGGCAGTGGCTCGCGTGGTTGTTGTCCTTGATGATCTTTATGGCCTTTTTGTGACATCGGGTGGTGTAGGTGTCCTGGCGGGCAGGTAGTTTGCCCCCGGTGATGCGTTGTGCAGACCTCACTACCCTCTGGAGAGCCTTACGGTTGTGGGCGGAGCAGTTGCCGTACCAGGCGGTGATACAGCCCGACAGGATGCTCTCGATTGTGCATCTGTAGAAGTTTGTGAGTGCTTTTGGTGACAAGCCGAATTCTTCAGTCTCCTGAGGTTGAAGAGGCGCTGCTGCGCCTTCTTCACGATGCTGTCTGTGTGGGTGGACCAATTCAGTTTGTCTGTGTTGTGTACGCCGAGGAACTTAAAACTTACTACCCTCTCCACTACTGTTCCATCGATGTGGATAGGGGGGTGTTCCCTCTGCTGTTTCCTGAAGTCCACAATCATCTCCTTAGTTTTGTTGACGTTGAGTGTGAGGTTATTTTCCTGACACCACACTCCGAGGGCCCTCACCTCCTCCCTGTAGGCCGTCTCGTCGTTGTTGGTAATCAAGCCTACCACTGTTGTGTCGTCCACAAACTTGATGATTGAGTTGGAGGCGTGCGTGGCCACGCAGTCGTGGGTGAACAGGGAGTACAGGAGAGGGCTCAGAACGCACCCTTGTGGGGCCCCAGTGTTGAGGATCAGCGGGGTGGAGATGTTGTTACCTACCCTCACCAACTGGGGGCAGCCCGTCAGGAAGTCCAGTACCCAGTTGCACAGGGCGGGGTCGAGACCCAGGGTCTCGAGCTTGATGATGAGTTAGGAGGGTACTATGGTGTTAAATTCTGAGCTGTTGTCGATGAACAGCATTCTCACATAGGTATTCCTCTTGTCCAGATGGGTTAGGGCAGTGTGCAGTGTGGTTGAGATTGCATTGTCTGTGGACCTATTTGGTCGGTAAGCAAATTGGAGTGGGTCTAGGGTGTCAGGTAGGGTGGAGGTGATATGGTACTTGACTAGTCTCTCAAAGCACTTCATGGCTACAGAGGCATTAAGCAAGCCCCCTATGTGCCTGTGGGGTGGAGCAAACCATGCACCACATTTCTGAAGTCTGTCCAATTTACAAACTCAGCAGAGGTCTACTCACCCTCAACACAGCAGGACCGGAAGCAATCGCTTGGCTAAGGTACTTTGCTTTCGCTAAATAAAATATATAAGTGGTTCCTCTATAAAAGTCATTGGGTTGAAACAGGGCCTGTGTTGATGCTCCCATTTACTTCCATAGCAGGGCACTATGCCCAGAGTAGACCATTGAAGACCTTTCATAATAAATGTGTTCATTTGACCTCATTTTCTGGCAGAGGGGTCTCTCTCACCCTCTCTCCCTGTCTAATTTTCTTTCAGACTCTCTTGTTCTTTCTCTGTCTCTCTCTTTTCCTCTCTTTGTTTTTCTCCCCCTCTCTGTCTCTCTCTCTTTCCCCTCTTTGTTTTTCTCCCCTCTCTCTGTCTCTCTCTTCCCCTCTTTGTTTTTCTCCCCCTCTCTCTGTCTCTCTCTCTTCCCTCTTTGTTTTTCTCCCCCTCTCTGTCTCTCTCTTTTTCCCCTCTTTGTTTTTCTCCCCTCTCTGTCTCTCTCTCTTTTCCCCTCTTTGTTGTTCTCCCCCTTTTGTCTCTCTCTCTCTTCCCCTCTTTGTTTTTCTCCCCCTCTCTCTGTCTCTCTCTCTTCCTCTCTTTGTTTTTCCCCCTCTCTGTCTCTCTCTCTTTTCCCTCTTTGTTTTTCTCCCCCTCTCTCTGTCTCTCTCTTCCCTCTTTGTTTTTCTCCCCCTCTCTCTGTCTCTCTCTCTTCCCCTCTTTGTTTTTCTCCCCCTCTCTGTCTCTCTCTCTTTTCCCTCTTTGTTGTTCTCCCCCTCTTTGTCTCTCTCTCTCTTCCCCTCTTTGTTTTTCTCCCCCTCTCTCTGTCTCTCTCTCTTCCCCTCTTTGTTTTTCTCCCCCTCTCTGTCTCTCTCTCTTTTCACCTCTTTGTTTTTCTCCCCCTCTTTGTCTCTCTCTCTCTTCCCTCTTTGTTTTTCTCCCCCTCTCTCCCCCTCTCTCTCTTTTCCCCTCTTTGTTTTTCTCCCCCTCTCTCTGTCTCTCTCTCTTTTCCCCTCTTTGTTTTTCTCCCTCTCTCTCTTTTCCCCTCTTTGTTGTTCTCCCCCTCTCTCTCTCTCTCTTCCCCTCTTTGTTGTTCTCCCCCTCTCTCTGTTTCTCTCTCTTTTCCCCTCTTTGTTGTTCTCTCTCTCTCTCTCTTTTCCCCTCTTTGTTGTTCTCCCCCTCTCTCTGTCTCTCTCTTTTCCCCTCTTTGTTGTTCTCCCCCTCTCTCTGTCTCTCTCTCTTCCCCTCTTTGTTTTTCTCCCCCTCTCTCTGTCTCTCTCTCTTTTCCCCTCTTTGTTTTTCTCCCCCTCTCTCTGTCTCTCTCTTTTCCCCTCTTTGTTGTTCTCCCTCTCTCTCTTTTCCCCTCTTTGTTGTTCTCCCCCTCTCTGTTTCTCTCTCTTTTCCCCTCTTTGTTGTTCTCTCTCTCTCTCTTTTTCCCCTCTTTGTTGTTCTCCCCCTCTCTCTGTCTCTCTCTTTTCCCCTCTTTGTTGTTCTCCCCCTCTCTCTGTCTCTCTCTCTTCCCCTCTTTGTTTTTCTCCCCCTCTCTCTGTCTCTCTCTCTCTTCCCCTCTTTGTTTTTCTCCCCCTCTCTCTCTCTCTTTTCCCCTCTTTGTTTTTCTCCCCCTCTGTCTCTCTCTCTTCCCCTCTTTGTTTTTCTCCCCCTCTCTCTGTTTCTCTCTCTTTCAGACACTGTCGTTCTTTGTCTTTCACTGTCTCTCTCTCGCTCTCTGTTGGTCTCTCTCCTCAGTTTAGAAATATACTCAGCTCTTTCTTTGCTGACTAATGCTTTAAAAGACGTCCGACCATCAGAGACAGAGACAGAGCTGGCTCCACATAGTCCCTGTCATAGTGTAGTAACAGGGGTAACCTGTGGTCTGTGGTTAGTGGTTACAGTGGTCTGGACCCTTCAGCTATGGGGAGTGGAATAGATTAGCTGATCTAAGGTCAATTTTGTGTTTTTCCCACCAATCGTTCACGATAGGTTTGGGAAACAGTAAGCTGATCCTAGAACTGTGACGATTGGTGACATCTACTCAGAGCAAACGATTAGGGGGTCTGTGGTGTGGGAAATATTTCCACCTAGTGGTCAGATTATGTAACACAGTTGGTAAGAACCTACAGGCTTCCCTTCTTTCCTTGTCTCCTTACCTTCAGATTCACTTATGTAGAAATACAAACTAGTGAGAGAAATGCCTTAAAAGCCTGCTTGTCCTGAAAGGAGGAAATGAGACAAGGAGAGAAAAGCCTCTTAAGACTTGATATGCACCCATGGTGTCAACACCTAGAAATATACACTGCTCCAAAAATAATCGAGTGCAGTATATACATATGAGATGAGTATGTAAACAAAGTGGCATAGTTTAAAGTGGCTAGCGATACATGTATTACATAAAGATGCAGTAGATGATATAGAGTACAGTATATACGTATACATATGAGATGAATAATGTAGGGTATGTAAACATTATATTAAGTAGCATTGTTTAAAGTGGCTAGTGATATATTTTACATCAATTCCCATCAATTCCCATTATTAAAGTGGCTGGAGTTGAGTCAGTGTGTTGGCAGCAGCCACTCAATGTTAGTGGTGGCTGTTTAACAGTCTGATGGCCTTGAGATAGAAGCTGTTTTTCAGTCTCTCGGTCCCAGCTTTGATGCACCTGTACTGACCTCGCCTTCTGGATGATAGCGGGGTGAACAGGCAGTGGCTCGCGTGGTTGTTGTCCTTGATGATCTTTATGGCCTTTTTGTGACATCGGGTGGTGTAGGTGTCCTGGCGGGCAGGTAGTTTGCCCCCGGTGATGCGTTGTGCAGACCTCACTACCCTCTGGAGAGCCTTACGGTTGTGGGCGGAGCAGTTGCCGTACCAGGCGGTGATACAGCCCGACAGGATGCTCTCGATTGTGCATCTGTAGAAGTTTGTGAGTGCTTTTGGTGACAAGCCGAATTCTTCAGTCTCCTGAGGTTGAAGAGGCGCTGCTGCGCCTTCTTCACGATGCTGTCTGTGTGGGTGGACCAATTCAGTTTGTCTGTGTTGTGTACGCCGAGGAACTTAAAACTTACTACCCTCTCCACTACTGTTCCATCGATGTGGATAGGGGGTGTTCCCTCTGCTGTTTCCTGAAGTCCACAATCATCTCCTTAGTTTTGTTGACGTTGAGTGTGAGGTTATTTTCCTGACACCACACTCCGAGGGCCCTCACCTCCTCCCTGTAGGCCGTCTCGTCGTTGTTGGTAATCAAGCCTACCACTGTTGTGTCGTCCACAAACTTGATGATTGAGTTGGAGGCGTGCGTGGCCACGCAGTCGTGGGTGAACAGGGAGTACAGGAGAGGGCTCAGAACGCACCCTTGTGGGGCCCCAGTGTTGAGGATCAGCGGGGTGGAGATGTTGTTACCTACCCTCACCAACTGGGGGCAGCCCGTCAGGAAGTCCAGTACCCAGTTGCACAGGGCGGGGTCGAGACCCAGGGTCTCGAGCTTGATGATGAGTTAGGAGGGTACTATGGTGTTAAATTCTGAGCTGTTGTCGATGAACAGCATTCTCACATAGGTATTCCTCTTGTCCAGATGGGTTAGGGCAGTGTGCAGTGTGGTTGAGATTGCATTGTCTGTGGACCTATTTGGTCGGTAAGCAAATTGGAGTGGGTCTAGGGTGTCAGGTAGGGTGGAGGTGATATGGTACTTGACTAGTCTCTCAAAGCACTTCATGATGACGGAAGTGAGTGCTACGGGGCGGTAGTCATTTAGCTCAGTTACCTTGGCTTTCTTGGGAACAGGAACAATGGTGGCCCTCTTGAAGGAGTGGTTCTGCAGGTGGTGACCACAGACCACTTCTCAGTTCCTATGCTTCCTGGCTGTTTTGGTCACTTTTGAATGCTGGCGGTGCTTTCACTCTAGTGGTAGCATGAGACGGAGTCTACAACCCACACAAGTGGCTCAGGTAGTGCAGCTCATCCAGGATGGCACATCAATGCGAGCTGTGGCAAGAAGGTTTGCTGTGTCTGTCAGCGTAGTGTCCAGAGCATGGAGGCGCTACCAGGAGACAGGCCAGTACAGCAGGAGACGTGGAGGAGGCCGTAGGAGGGCAACAACCCAGCAGCAGGACCGCTACCTCCACCTTTGTGCAAGGAGGAGCAGGAGGAGCACTGCCAGAGCCCTGCAAAATGACCTCCAGCAGGCCACCAATGTGCATGTGTCTGCTCAAACGGTCAGAAACAGACTCCATGAGGGTGGTATGAGGGCCCGATGTCCACAGGTGGGGGTTGTGCTTACAGCCCAACACCTCGCAGGACGTTTGGCATTTGCCAGAGAACACCAAGATTGGCAAATTCGCCACTGGTGCCCCGTGCTCTTCACAGATGAAAGCAGGTTCACACTGAGCACATGTAACAGAGTCTGGAGACGCCGTGGAGAACGTTCTGCTGCCTGCAACATCCTCCAGCATGACCGGTTTGGCGGTGGGTCAGTCATGGTGTGGGGTGGCATTTCTTTGGGGGGCCGCACAGCCCTCCATGTGCTCGCCAGAGTTTGCCTGACTGCCATTAGGTACCGAGATGAGATCCTCAGACCCCTTGTGAGACCATATGCTGGTGTGGTTGGCCCTGGGTTCCTCCTAATGCAAGACAATGCTAGACCTCATGTGGCTGGAGTGTGTCAGCAGTTCCTGCAAGAGGAAGGCATTGATGCTATGGACTGGCCTGCCCGTTCCCCAGACCTGAATCCAATTGAGAGCACATCTGGGACATCATGTCTCGCTCCATCCACCAACGCCACGTTGCACCACAGACTGTCCAGGAGTTGGCGGATGCTTTAGTCCAGGTCTGGGAGGAGATCCCTCAGGAGACCATCCGCCACCTCATCAGGAGCATGCCCAGGCGTTTTAGGGAGGTCATATAGGCACGTGGAGGCCACACACACTACTGAGCCTCATTTTGACTTGTTTTAAGAACATTACATCAAAGTTGGATCAGCCTGTAGTGTGGTTTTCCACTTTAATTTTGAGTGTGACTGCAAATCCAGACCTCCATGGGTTGATAAATTTGGTTTCCATTGATAATTTTTGTGTGATTTTGTTGTCAGCACATTCAACTATGTAAAGAAAAAAGTATTTAATAAGAATATTTCATTCATTCAGATCTAGGATGTGTTATTTTAGTGTTCCCTTTATTTTTTGGAGCAGTGGAGTTTGACAAGCAACAACATATTTAGTTTTTTTGTCATCGTAGTCCAATGCGCCATTGGGGGGGAAGATGTATCTTCACTATGGAAATAGCTTGTCATATAAGATGGAGGTTTATCCATCAAGCACTGTTGGCCTGAGTCACTTCCTCCTTCCTCTGTGTCCCTCTCCTTGACTGCATCCCAAATGGCACCCTATTCCCTATGTAGTGGGGAAAAAGAGTCCATTGGACTTTGGTCAAAAGTTGTGCACTACATAGGGAATAGGGTGTCATTTTGGGACGCACCTTGTGTTAGCATAGCTAGCTATCATCCAGAAGTTTATGTCTTCCCTAGATAAGGATTAGATTAGGAGACGTTTAGCCTTGTTAACTAACATGTGTTTATTGTATCTGTGAGAGATAGAGAGATTGTTTGTGTTTACTGTCAGTAGTGTGTGTGTGTGTGTGTGTGTGTGTGTGTGTGTGTGTGTGTGTGTGTGTGTGTGTGTGTGTGTGTGTGTGTGTGTGTGTGTGTGTGTGTGTGTGTGTGTGTGTGTGTGCGTGTGTGTGTGTGTGTTTCCTGTCCCAGGGAGGGAAGTGAGGTATACACAGGAAAAGTGACTAACCCTTTCCCTGCTCCTGGCTTTCTCATGTTGTGCCTCCCTATCTGTTTGTGAGGGACACTGCTCCATTTGCTCTCTCTCTCTCTACCTCTCTCTTTTCGTTCTACTTTCAACCTTTCTCAATGTCTGTTTTCATTCTTTACCTCCACCTTGATCATTCTCTCGCTCTCTCCATCTTACTCACAAAATCTGTTTTGTTTGCTCTCACTTTCTTACTCTCTTCTCCTTCTCTGTCTCTGACCTAGTCCCTCTCTCCTTCTCCCATGTACACTCGTTCACTCCCTCTCTTTCTCTCCTCCTCTGCGTGTAGCTGATAGACACGTTTGCGTTGGAGATAGGGGAGCTGAAGCAAGAGATGGTCCAGACCTCCCCAACAGAGGACAGGGACCCATACCCTATGGTTCTACAGGGGTAAGTCCTCCTCTCCTCCTTTCATCCTCTTCTTCTTGCTTCTTTATCTTCTTTATCTTATTAGTACACATTTTTGTCAATGTTTGAATATAAGGTGTTGTGATTTGTTTCAACAATGTAGTAGAATAGAGTAACAACACAGACATTTAGTGATGGGAAGACTTGAGTGAGGCAAAAGAAAGGGATAGTAGACTACATTTTTTTTGCGTCACTATTCACATCCTAGATGGATCTTTGTGGGACCCTGCATCAAGTACTCTTTCACCAGAAGATGGAGACAGTGCCTTATTTTTTCTCTCTCTCTCTCCTCTCCTTTCCTCTCCTCTACACACACACACACACACACACACACACACACACACACACACACACACACACACACACACACACACACATACATACATTCTCGCTCTCTGTCTCTCCCTCCCTTTCTTTCTCTATCAGGTTGGAGGGGGAGGTGAGCGGGGTTTACCTCCAGTCCTCGCCCTGCGCTGGCGCCAGTGGTGAAAGAGATTCTGGGTACGACTCCCTGCGTAGGCGGATGAGCGTGCTGGACAGACTGAGGCATACGCACCCCGTGTGGCTACTGCTCACGCTCAGTGACAAGGAGGCCACGCGTATACTGCTGCAGCAGCCTCCAGGGGTGAGAGGGTCACGGTTCAAGCGTCATAAGGTCACAGTATGACCTTTGTTATTGTCGGGCTTGTATATGATCATTTTTCGAATACGAACAGAAAAGGTGATTAAAGCTGATGGACAGGTGTGAACGTGTGGATTAGTGATGTCACTGATGTGACTCTTTGAAAGGTCAACCCTTAATGAGCCTGTCTGTCTGTCTCTCCTGTCCAGGTATTCTTGGTGAGGAAGTCATCCTCTCTTCAGAGGAAAGTTCTGTCTCTAAGGGTCAGTGATGATGACGTCTCAGGAGGAGCTGGAGTCTGTGACTTCCCTGTCAGAGAGAGTCAGTACAGTGAGTGTCATAATGGAACAGCGTGCAGACTATTTATTTTGTTTACTAAACCTCTATTCATCCAGCAGTGACGTCCCAAAGCCCAGCTAACACTCCTGATCGGCTATAGTACAAAATGAGTGTTTACCTATAGCACATTTAGCTACTGTACATAGTTTAGCAACAGATGCATGACTCAGCATGTGTTCAGTTCACCCAGCTGTGCATTTCTCAGACAACAAACAGCCGATACAATGAATCATACCATGACTGTACTCATAGGTTACCTACACTACCGTTCAAAAGTTTGGGGTCACTTAGAAATGTCCTTGTTTTTTTTTGTCAATTAAAATAACATCAAATTGATCAGAAATAAAGTATAGACATTGTTAATGTTGTAAATGACTATTGTATCTGGTAATAGCAGATTGTTTTATGAAACATCTACATAGGTGTACAGAGGCCCATTATCAGCAACCATCACTCCTGTGTTCCAATGGCACGTTGTGTTAGCTAATCAAAGTTGATCATTTTAAAAGACTAATTGATCATTAGAAAACCATTTTGCAATTATGTTAGAACAGCTGAAAACTGTTGTTCTGATTGAAGAAGCATTTAAACTGTCTTTCTTTAGACTAGTTGAGTATCTGGAGCATCAGCATTTGTGGGTTTGATTACACGCTCAAATTGTCCAGAAACAAAGACCTTTCTTCTGGAACTCGTCAGTCTATTCTTGTTCTGAGAAATGAAGGCTATTCCATGCGAGAAATTTCCAAGAAACTGAAGATCTTGTTCAACGCTGTGTACTTCTCCCTTCGCAGAACAGAGCACACTGGCTCTAACTAGAATAGAAAGAGGAGTGGGAGGCCCCGGTGCACAACTGAGCAAGAGGACAAGTACATAGAGTGTCTCACAAGATACAAATGCCTCACAAGTCCTCAACTGGCAGCTTCATTAAATAGTACCTGCAAAACACCAGTCTCGACCTGGCCAAGATGAAGCATAGCAATTCGACACATACAACAACACAGAGTTACACATGGAATAAACAAAACATAGTCAATAATACAGTAGAACAAAAGAAAACAAAAAGTCTATATACAGTGAGTGCAAATGAGGTAAGACTAGGGAGGTAAGGCAATAAATAGGCCATGGTGGTGAAGTAATTACAATATAGCAATTAAAACACTGGAATGGTAGATGTGCAGAAGATTAATGTGCAAGTAGAGATACTGGGGTGCAAAGGAGCAAGATAAATAAATAAATAAATACAGTATGGGGATGAGGTAGGTAGATAGATGGGCTGTTTATAGATGGACTATGTACAGGTGCAGTGATCTGTGAGCTGCTCTGACAGCTGGTGCTTAAAGCTAGTGAGGGAGATATGAATCCCCAGCTTCAGAGATTTTTG